>NC_084526.1:34077807-34377807 GCF_024500275.1 Phycodurus eques | reverse complement strand
TAAATGGCATTGACCCAGTCATAGAACTCACAAATCATCTTTATCATTAATTTATTGGGTTTTTTAGTTGTGTCATCACTGTCCTGTTTGTCCTAATCTCTGAGGCCAACAATACTAATATATATTAAGGGGAATTATCCCGTTTCGTATATAGAGGAGATTTATGGGTGGGGTTAGGGAAGACTTGTCACGATTCGAAGACGTATGTGAATTGGATTGGACCCAAGAGCAAACTGAGGCGGAGGCAGGAGATTATGGAATGGTTTGTTGCGGTTTGGCTCTGGGAAGGATATCCAAGGCCAGGTGGTGGACCATCAGGACAAGGAGTGAGCAGGAAGCGGGCACGTGAGCAGGTGATGAAGCTTGGCGGCGTGGCTGCAGCAGACAGCGAGGCGGGGAAGCCACGGGAGGAACACTGGAGACGGAAGAGAACAAGATCAGGTGAGTACAAATGCAGGTGGTCTGATAGTTACTCGTAAACCACAAAACCTGGAAGTACGAGCGTTGGCCAGTGAGTCACAGACAAGTGTGAATACTCAGGCGAAGGCTTGCTGGACTTGACAGACTTAAATGCAGGCAGTGATCAGTGCTGCTTGAAGAGAAGTGTGGGGCACAGGTGATTCTGATTGCTGGGGAGAAAGAGGGGGAGAGGGAGAGACAAGCCGCAAGGCACCACCCAAGCTCCAAAAGAGGAACTGTAGTGCATGGATCATAAAAGTCTTAAGATAATAATCCAGGATGAGCTTCCGAGAGATCATAACCCTCCCAGTCCATGAGGAACTGAAACCCCCTTCCGCACATCCAGGATGCGTGATACAGTGAAGGCAGGATGGCTAAGAACACTGGTAGAGACAGGCTTGAGCAGAGACACATGGAATGTTGGATGGATCTTGAGGGAAAGGGGGAGTTTTAATTGAACAGAGGTGGCATTGATGAGTTTGGTGATAGGAAATGGACCAATGTAGTAAGGGGCAAGTTTACGGGATTACGATTGGAGTGGGAGGTCACGGGAGGAGAGCCAGACCATCTGACCCACCTTGTATTCCGGAGTGAGGGATCGATGAAGATCCACTTATTTTTCTCCCTAGTCCGAGTTAGAGCAGCCTTGACGTCCTTCCACACAGATTGGACTTGTCAAAGGTGCTCCCTCACCGCGGGAACCACCACTGTATGCTCCTGGTCTTTAAACAAAGGAGGTTGGAAACCGTAACATGCCATAAAGGGAGTCATACCTGTGACGGAGCTGGTGAGGGAGTTGTGGGCATATTCCACCCACAGGAAGAAGGTGCACCACGAGGCAGGATGGTGAGCAGCGAAGAGCGGATTCCAGGTTTTGATTTGCTCGCTCGGTCTGGGCGTTGGTTTGGGGGTGGTAGCCGGAAGACAAACTGGCTGCTGCGCCCACCGCCTTGCAGAACTGTTTCCAGACCTGGGATGAGAACCTCGGTCTGATATGTCAACAGGGACACCATGATGTCTGGACACGTGGAGGACAAGAAGGTTAGCGGTGTCAAAAGCAGGGGGTATTTGGGAAGAGGTACATGGTAAACACACTTGGAGAACCGGTCAATAATGGCGAGGATGACTGTTACCTTCAGATGGAGGTAGGCCGGGGACGAAGTCCAGGGAGATGTGGGACCAAGGGCGGCTCCGAAAGGGTAGGGGGCGCAGCAGACCAGCTTGGTGATGTGAATCCTTACCTCGGGCACAGACGGTGCAGGCTAGGAAAAACTCTCTGGTGTCTTTGACTAGGCTAGACCACCAGAACTGATGCTGGATCAATTGGATGGTGTGGCTGATGACAGGTGAGCTTAGAGTTGTGGGCCCACTGAAGGACGTCAGAGCGTGTGGAATCTGGTACGAACAGTTGGTTAGGAGGCCCGGGTGAGTCTTCTGAGCCTCTTTTAACCACCTGTTCGATCTTCCAAGTGGCTGCTCCCACAAAGCACGAGAAAGGGAGGATGGATTCGGGTTCAATTGGACTGGAGTGGGGTGCAAACATACGGGAGAAGGCATCAGACTTTCCATTGTGCGAACCAGGGTGGAAGTAGAGGCAGAAACTGAACCGACTGAGAAATAAAGCCCAGCGATTTTGCCGGGGATTAAGCCGCTTGGCGGAACGGGGATAAGCCAGGTTTTGTGGTCAGTCCATATCATAAAGGGTGTAATGGTCCCCTCCAACGAGTGCCTCCTCTCCTCCAGGGCCCAAACGATGGCTAGCAGCTCACTGTTCCCGACGTCATAATTTTGCTCAGATGTGGAAAGGCGACGGGAGAAAAATGCACAGGGATGTAGTTTTTGGGAAACTGGATCCCGCTGCGAGAGGATGACTCCCGCCCCCGAGTCAGAGGCGTCAACCTCCACCACAAACTGGAGGGAGGCTTCGGGCTATCGTAGGTTGGGGGCACTGGTGAACACTTTGAGGGGTTTGAATGCTTGCAATGCGGCAGGGGTCCAATGGAAAGGGGAGCTGGTGGAGGTGAGACTGGTTAGAGGCACGGCAACCTTGCTGTAGTCACGGATGAAACGTTGATAGAAGTTGGCGAAACCTAGGAAACGAAGCTCTTTGCGGGTGGAGGGAATGGGCCAGTTGACGACTGCTTGGATCTGGTTGTAACTGTCCTTTGGCGATGATGTAGCCCAAGAAATGAACGGAGGAGAGGTGGAATTTGCACTTTTCAGGTTTCACAGACAGTTTTTGAGTTGGCGTTAAAGGACTTGACGGACGTGCTGGCGATGTTCTTCGGGGGAACGGGGGAAGATGATGTTAAAACATTTTCCAAATAATTTTCCAACACAATGAGATTGTCGTTTAAATATACAAAGACGAACCGGTTGAGAGTGTAATGTCTCGGAGGATGTCCTTTATGAAGGTTTGGAAAATGGAAGGGGTGGTGGTTAATCCAAACGGCAGCATCAAGTATTCGAAGTGTCTGAGGGGGTGTTAAAGGCAGTTTTCCATTTGTCCCCCTCTCCAATGCAGCAAAGATTATACGCATTCCGCAGAATACTTGGGCGTCACAGAGGGGATTGAAGGAGGAATCGAGGAGAGGCAGCGGGGCTTTATTTTTTACTGTAATGTCATTAAGACCGCGGAAGTCGATGCAGGGGCGTAGGGTGGTGTCTTTCTTTTCAACAAAAAAGAAGCCAGCTCCCAGGGGCGAAGAAGTGGGCCAGATAAATCCGGAGGCAAGGGAGTTACGGCTATAATTTTCCATCGCCTCTTTTTCGGGAAGTGAAAGATTAGAGAGACGGCTGGAGGGAAGAGGGGCTCCAGGCAAGAGGTCAATGGTACAGTCATAGGGGCGATGGGGGGGAGAGAGATGGCGAGGTCCTTTCTGAAAACGGGGGAGAGCTCATGACCTCAGGTACCTGGGAGAGGTTGGTTGGAATAGCTGGTGGCTGAGGTGTGGTGGAGGTCGGGAAGGCCGAAAGAAGGCAGTGGGATTGGCAGAAGTGACTCCAACCGGTGATAGACAGGCGGGTCCAATCTATGGCGGGGTTGTGTTTTTTGAGCCACGCTCTGCCAAGGACTCAAGGAGTTTCCGGGGAAGGAATCACAAACAGCTGGAGGGTTTCACGATGATTACCAGAAATCAGCAGGTTGAATGGTGCAGTTTGGTGGGTGACAGGGGAGGTGAGTCGCCTGTCCAGTAACCGTAACCACGGTGCTCTCGGGTCGTGGTGAGCTTGGTCTTTTGGTTGGAGGAAGCAATTGGCTATGAAGTGACCTGACTGTCCACAATAAATACATAATCTAACTGGGTCTTGCCGGTTCCTTAGGCTCCTCTACTCCAGTGGGGGGTGAAGAGGAGGTGGTAGGGGGTTCAGTGAGCCGTGGAGTGGTTGTAGGTGCAGCCCCCGTGGGTAAAGTGGAATAGCGCATGTTTGTTCCTCGCTCACGAGCTCTCTCTCGGAGAAGGTTGTCGCGTTTGATAGCTAATGAGATTAAATTATCGAGGGAGGTGGGTCCGTCCCTTGTCGCGAGCTCGTCCTTGAGTTGTTCTGACAGCCCTTGAAAAAAAATCCTCTTAAGGCTGCAAGTATCCGGAAATCAATAGAGAATGATGCCACGGAACTCGAACCTTGGGTGAGAGCTAGGAGGCGCCGAGTGGCTTCTTGACCCATAACGGGGTGATCGAAAACTTTAAGTTCTGCCATAAACGATTCTAGTGATACAAGTATCGGGAAGGAATTATGCCAAAACGCAGTTGCCCATTTGGCAGCTCTTCCGCACAGAAGGTTAATGATGTGAGCGTCTTTGGATCTGTCTGTAGAATAGCTCAGCGGTTGGTTGTAGGTCAAATACGAGAGTACAGTTTAGTAAAAATTGACTACATGAACCGAGGTCCCCCGAGTAAGGTTCGGGAGGAGGAATATGAGGCTCTTTGTACAGGAGGCGGGGTTGATCGGAGGGTACGGGCTCCGGGGAAATACTTACGGAAGGATTGCTGCGGTGGCTCTGGGAGGACAGGAGGGATACTTGTTTTGTAAGGGAATTCAATGAGTCCATGATCTCGCAGAGGGCTTTGTCCTGTCTGCTTATTTGAGCGCCCTGGTAGTCGAGCAGGAGCTGGAGTTGCTGGGTCAATGTTGGCCTGAGTATTCTGTCACGATTCGAAGTGAATTGTATGTGAATTAGATTGGACCCAAGAGCAGACTGAGGCGGAGGGAGTAGATTTTAGAATGGTTTATTGCGGGATGGCTCTGGGAAGGATAGCCAAGGAGAGCTGGTGGACCATCAGAATCATCTTTATTTGCCAAGTATGTCCAAAAAAAACATACAAGGAATTTGTCTCCGGTAATTGGAGCCGCTCTAGTACGACAACAGACAGTCAATTGACAGAGAGCACTTTTGAGACATCAAGACTGAGAAAAACAGTCAGTGAGCAATAAAGGGTTGCTAGTTATCTGATAATGCCGGTACAATTTATTTATTTATTTATTTTGACAATTGTGCAAAAAGATGCAGAGTTCTTTAGCACTTAGAGCAGTTTGAATCACTAATATAGCAATAGTCCGATGCAATGACCATTTTGCAAAGGGTGCCGAGACTTCAAGGAGTGTATGCAGTTTAAAGTGACTAATAGCGCGATAATCTGGGACAATGTTGATTGTGCAAATGTTGCAGATACTCCTCAGTCAGTGTGCAAGTGGGGCAGATGCTACTCTGGCATGAGTGGCCAGTATTGGTCAACAACAGATATGCAAATAGTGCAGCGTGGCGAGGCTACTACAGTGAGTGCACGAGTATATATCATTGGCCCGACAGAAATGTGACAAGAAACTCAAGACAAAAAAAATTGGCAGCATGTTGCATTGGAATTGTAGGTTAGCTGTTTAAGAAGTTGATTGCAAGAGGGAAGAAGCTGTTGGAATGTCTGCTAGTTCTTGTTTGCGTTGATCGGTAACGCCTACGTGAGGGAAGGAGCTGGAAGAGCTGGTGACCGGGATGCGGAGGGTCCGAGAGGATTTTGCACGCTCTTGTCTTAGTTCTGGCAGCGTGCAAGTCCTCAAGGGTGTGTAGGGGGGTACCGACAATCTTTTCAACAGTTTTGATTGTCAGTTGCAATCGGAGTTCGTCCTTTTTTGTAGCAGCACCAAACCAGACTGTGATGGAAGAACACAGGACTGATTTGATGACCGCTGTGTAAAACTGCCTCAGCATCTCCTGTGGCTGGCCGTGCTTCCTAAGAAGCTGCAGGAAGTACATCCTCTGCTGGGCCTTTTTGAGGACGGAGTTGATGTTGCTCGCCCACTTCAGGTCCTGAGAGACTGTAATTCCCAGGAACTTGAAGGTCTCGACGGTTGACAAGGCAGCTGGACAGCGTGAGAGGCAGCTGTGGCGAAGGATGCCTCCTGAAGTCCACAATCATCTCTACAGGCTTGAGCGTGTTCAGCTCCAGGTTGTGTCGGCCGCACCACAGCTCCAGCCGCTCCACTTCCTGTCGATATGCAGACTCGTCACCGTCTTTGATGAGGCCGATGACAGTGGTGTCATCTGCAAACTTCAGGAGTTTGACAGCCGGGTGCGTTGAGGTGCAGTTGTTTGTGTAGAGAGAGAAGAGCAGCGGAGAGAGGACACAACCTTGGGGTGCCCCAGTGCTGATGCTGCGTGTGGATGAGGTGGTCTCCCCCAGCCTCACCTCCTGTGTCCTGCCCGCCTTAGCTTGGCAGTGAACCACAGCTTGTTGTTATTGAATGTGCGAAATGACTTTGTTTGGTACACACACATCTTCACAGAAACTAATATAGGATGTGACAGTGACCGTATATTAATCCAGGCTGCCAGCTGAATTTTCAAAAGACATTTAGTCTGTGTAGTCTAAACAGCTTTGAAGTTCTATCTTTGCTTCATTGGTTCACTTTTTCACTGTAGGCTTCACACATTTAAGTTCTTGCCTGTATGTCGGTATTAAGTGAATTAAGCAGTGATCAGACAGCCCAGTGCTGCATGAGGTTTGGCACGGTATGTGTTATTTAGCGTAGTATAGCAGTGGTCTAACATTCTATTTTTTCCTCTGGTGGGACAGTCGATGTGCTGTTTGTATTTAGGGAGTTTGTGGTTGAGTTTAGCTTTGTTAAATAATAATAATGAATAATGAGGGGTGAGTCCGGGTGTTTTTTTATTTTATTTCGTTTACTTGTTCGGCGAGCATTAGCAGTGCGGCGTTCGTGTTAGCTTGAGGTGGAATGTAGACACCAGCGAGAATGAATGATGCAAACTCATGTGAGGAACGTGAGCAGGTAATGAAGCTTGGCGGCGTGGCTGGAGCAGACAGCGAGGCGGTGAAGGCACGGGAGGAACACTGGAGACCGAGATCAGGTGAGTACAGATGCGGGTCATCTGATAGTTACTTGTATACCACAAGACCTGGAAGTACAAGTTTCGGCCAGTGAGTCACAGACAAGTGTTAATACTCAGGTGAAGGCTTGCTGGACTTGACAGGCTTAAATGCAGGCAGTAATCAGTGCTGCTTGAAGACAAGTGCACGGCACAGGTGATGCTAATTGCTGGGGAGAAAGAGGGGAAGAGACAAGGTGCAAGGCGCCACCCAAGCTCCAAAAGAGGAACTGCAGGGCATGGATCATGACAAGACTTGCAGATAGCTGGAGATAGAGCAGAAGATGCAGAGGACAGTGAGAGATGGAAGAGGATTATTCACTGTGGCGACCCCGACATCGTCTTAAACATCTATTTTGTCTATTTGCGATACCCTAATAAGAAAACATTGGTCATTGCTGCATGCATATTGTATTGTTACTTACTAAAAAAGTTTTTTATTTTATTTAATTTTTGCAACAGCGTGATAATACCGATGATAACCATAGTAATCAGAATCATCTTTATTTTTTTTGTCCAAAAATGTGTGGGTTTTTTTCACTATAATTGTTATATAAATTGAGTAGAATAGTTCTCGTAGTGTGTATGTAATCAGGCTTCAAGAGTTTATTTAAACTTCCTTAAAGGTGTTATGTGAAGCAATACCAGATAATGATGATTTTTGTCAGATGTGATGCCTTGTGTATTTCTGTATTGGTATCAGATGTAAAACTCACAGGGAAAAAAAATCCCATATAGTTAATTTTGAACAATTTTATGACTTTTCCGAAGTCGACTTAAACTTTTTTTTTTTTTTCGGATAAAATTGCCACAACCCATAAGTCAATTCAAGGACGAGATGGAAAACATCATGGCTGTCTTCGTACACAAGCACCACGAAATGGCTGAGGGAAGCGGCAGCTATTCCGATTATGAAATGGACAGCGTATCAACTGATACAAAGGCAGAAGGCGCAGTTGTTTTTGAAGATTTTGAAGAGCATCAAGATTTTCTGCTCGTGGGTCCATACATGCCAGATGCGGCGGATGCTGGCGTCGAGGTTGTTCCCAGACATGGAATGGCGTCTCGATACAAGGAGACTGAATTACTGGTGAGTCATTACAATTAGTATGCATCGACTAGATATAGTCGGACTCGCCTCCACGCACAGCTTGGGCTCTGGTACCAGTCCTCTTGAGAGGGGTTGGACTCTCTTCCACTCTGGAGTTGCCCACGGTGAGAGGCGCCGAGCAGGTGTGGGTATACTTATTGCTCCCCGGCTCGGCGCCTGTACGTTGGGGTTCACCCGGGTGGACGAGAGGGTAGCCTCCCTCCGCCTTCCGGTCGGGGACGGGTCCTGACTGTTGTTTGTGCCTATGCACCAAACAGCAGTTCAGAGTATCCACCCTTTTTGGAGTCCTTGGAGGGGGTGCTAGAGAGCGCCTCCGCTTGGACCTCCATCGTTCTGCTGGGGGACTTCAATGCTCACGTGGGCAATGACAGGGAGACCTGGAAGGGCGTGATTGGGAGGAACGGCCCACCCGATCAGAACCCGAGCGATGTTCTGTTATTGGACTTCTGTGCTCATCACGGATTGTCCATAACAACACTATGTCCAAGCATAAGGGTGTCCACATGTGCACTTGGCACCAGGACACCCAAGGTCGCAGTTCGATGATCGACTTTGTGGTCGTGCCATCGGACTCGTGGCCGCATTTCTTGGACACTCGGGTGAAGAGAGGGCCGGAGCTGTCAACTGATCACTACCTGGTGGTGAGTTGGCTCCGATGGTTGGGGAAGATGCCGGTCTGACGTGGCCCAAACGTATTGTGAGGGTTTGCTGGGAACGTCTGGCGGACTCCCCTGTCAGAAGGAGTTTCAACTCCCACCTCCGACAGAACTTTGCTCACGTTCCGGGGGAGGCAGGGGACATTTGAGTCCGAGTGGACCATGTTTCGCGCCTCCATTGCTGAGGTGGCCGACCGGTGCTGTGACCGTAGGGTGGTTGGTGCCTGTCGTGGCCCATTGGTGGACACCAACGTTGAGGGATGCCGTCAAGCTGAAGAAGGAGTCCTATCAGGCCTTTCTGGCATGTGGGACAGCTGATGAGTACTGGCTGGCCAAGCGGAATGCATCTTTGGTGGTCGCTGAAGAAAAACTCGTGCATGTTATGAGTTTGGTGAGGCCATGGAGAAAGACTTCCGGATGGCTTCGAGGAAATTCTGGTCCATCATCCGGCATTTCAGAAGGGGGAAGCAGTGCACCATCAACACTGTGTATAGTGGCGATGGGGCCCTGCTGACCTCGACTCGGGACTTTGTGAGCCGGTGGGGAGAATACTTTGAAGACATCCTCAATTCCACCAGCACGCCTTCCCATGAGGGAGCAGAGTCTGGGTTCTCTGAGGTGGGCTCTCATATCTCTGGGGTTGAGGTCACTGAGGTGGGTAAAAAGCTCCTCGGTGGCAAGGCCCCGGGGGTGGATGAGATTCGCCCGGAGTTCCTCAAGGCTCTGGATGTTGTAGGGCTGTCCTGGTTGACACGCCTCTGCAACATCACGTGGACATTGGGGACAGTGCCTCTGGATTGGCAGACTGGGGTGGTGGTTTAAGAAAGGGGACCGAAGGGTGTGTTCCAACTACAGGGGGATCACACTCCTCAGCCTCCCTGGTAAGGTCTATTGAGGGGCGCTGGAGAGGAGGGTCCGTTGGGAAGTTGAATCTCAGATTTAGGAGGAGCAGTGTGGTTTTCGTCCTGGCCGTGGAACAGTGGACCAGCTCTACACCCTTGGCAGGGTCCTCGAGGGTGCATGGGAGTTCGCCCAACCAGTCTACATGTGTTTTGTGGACTTGGAGAAGGTGTTCGACCATGTCCCCCGGGGTGTCCTGTGGGGGGTGCTTCGGGAGTATGGGGTACCGAACCCCCTGATACGGGCTGTTCGGTCCCTGTACGACCGGAGTCAGAGTTTGGCCGGCATATCCGGCAGTAAGTCGGACTCGTTTCCGGTGAGGGTTGGACTTCGCCAAGGCTGGCCGTTGTCACCGATTCTGTTCATAACTTTTATGGACAGAATTTCTTGGCGCAGCCGAGGTGTAGAGGGGGTCCGGTTTGGTGGCCTCAGTATTGCATCTCTGCTTTTTACAGATGATGTGGTTCTGTTGGCTTCATCAAGCCGTGACCGCCAACTCTCACTGGAGTGGTTCGCAGCTGAGTGTGAAGTGGCTGGGATGAGAATCAGCAACTCCAAATCTGAGACCATGGTCCTCAGTCGGAAAAGGGTGGTGTGCCCTCTCCGGGGTGGGGATGAGATCCTGCCTCAAGTGGAGGAGTTCAAGTATCTTGGGGTGTTGTTCACGAGTGAGGGAAGAATGGAACGGGAGATCGTCAGGCGGATCGGTGCAGCGTTTGCAGTGATGCGGACTTTGTATCAATCCGTTGTGGTAAAGAAGGAGCTAAGCCGAAAGGCGAAGCTCTCGATTCACCGGTCGATCTACGTTCCAACCCTCACCTATGGTCACGAGTTGTTGGTCGTGAGGTGAGGTGGCTGGGGCATCTGATTCGGATGCCTCCCCGACGCCTCCCTGGTGAGGTGTTCCGGGCATGTCCCACCGGGAGGAGACCCCGGGGACGACCCAGGACACGCTGGAGAGACTACATCCTTCGGCTGGCCTGGGAACGCCTCGGGATCCCCCCGGAAGAGCTGGGGAGAGGGAAGTCTGGGCGTCCCTGCTAAAGCTACTGCCCCTGTGACCCGACCTCGGGTAAGCGGTAGAAAATTGATGGATGGATGGACAACGCCCCAACTTCATTGGAATTGGGGTTGTAAATGTCAATAAAATAAAATGAGTTTTTATCCTCTTTTCTGTGATAAACTAATGAAGCTCAACACTCAAAAGTGAAAGCTGCTCACCCTTGATAAACAAATGAACAGAACTTTAAACTGTACTCATAAAGACGGAGCCCAAATAACCACCAAAATGTACTTCATTTTCTCACATGTTGTTGGTCCGCATGAACACCAATGTTCTTTTCCACCAATTACAGACTTTTTCCAATGCTCCTATGCATATTGTTTGCAGATGTGTTGATTTTTGTGTTGGGTGTGGCCCATGTACTGTAGCACTGACGTAGCCCTTAAAATATCTACTATTTGCATTGACGAGAATAGCACGACCAGCTGCCAGACTGAAAACACACCAACCTAAGCATTTCTTTATATGCACACTGGAATGCCTTAATGAGCCCAGTGACCATATACTGTAGCTGGAGAGCAACCCCATTCAGCTCTAGAACAATCCCAGTTGTTAGTGTGAAGGAAGTTGCACAGGTTAGCTTATAAATTCTATAGCTCACCTTTTGTCACACATTGTTCTGTTCATTCTGTTGATGGTTTTCATTCTTGTTTTTCTTAGAATGGAGCTGTATTTTGTATTTGTGTGCATATGAAATATGAGTCTGTTTGCATGTGACATTAAATTAATGAAAAAGTAAAAAAGGCAAACTAACAAACTCCAGCTGGGCTTTGTTGTGGCAGATTCAGCTGAGTAAATTCTCTCCTGCTTAGCACATACCTAAGACCAGACCTTAAGCGAGTTTTTTTTTAACTACAATTTTAGTTGGTATTTAACATCATCACTTTAGGTGGTTACAAAAAGACATGACATCACAAATACCTGTCTACCTATCTTTGTCCTTCAATCTGCTTTCTCATTTGTTTTTTTTACACCTATGATAGATGCCAGCTGAAAAGTTGGACTACATACTGTATATTATAGATTTAAACTACATGGTTCAAGTGACACAATGCAGATTTATTTTCTCCAGAAGAATTCAGTTATGTGTCACCTAAATTGTAGCGCTGAACATACAGTATTTCCCCTAACAATTAGGGATGCCTGATCCAACTTTTTCACTTCCAATCCGAAACCGATATTGCAGCCTTGAGTTTTGGCCGATACCAATATCACTCCAACGCAATATCTGCAATAATCATACATACTTTATTTATTTTGTAGTATGGAATATGAGAAAAGGCTTGATCAAATGATATTACTCAGACACAGAACAATAATCAGGAACAGGAGGTATGACAAAAACTGACCCATTAATTATTAACCAATGGGTTACATGAGGTAATTTTAAAATGAAAAATGTATGACAATTGAATAGAATAAATCAAAATTATATTAGAAAATCCTGTACAATAACTTCAATAAAAACAATAACAAAAATAAACATTTAAATTGCAACATAACCACTGCTTAACTTAAACATAAACTTGATTCTACATTTGAATAATAAATTATTAAACCACAAAAAATAACCTCAATAAATATCCATCCATCCATCCATTTTCTACCGCTTAGCCGAGGTCAGGTCGTGGGGGTAGTAGCTTTAGCAGGGACGCCCAGATTTCCCTCTCCCCAGCCACTTCATCCAGCTTTTCCGGGGGGATCCCGAAGTTAGGAACAAAATCGGTGACAAAGGGCCGCCTTGGCGGAGTCCAACCCTCACCGGAAACGAGTCCGACTTACTGCCGGATATTCGGACCAAACTCTGACGCCGGTCGTACAGCTCGTATCGGGGGGTTTGGTACCGCATACTCCCGAAGCACCCCCCACAGGACCCCGCGAGGGACACGGTCGAATGCCTTCTCCAAGTCCACAAAACACATGTAGATTGGTTGGGCGAACTCACATGCACCCTCGAGAACCCTGCCAAGGGTGTAGAGCTGGTCCACTGTTCCACGGCCAGGACGAAAACCACACTGCTCCTCCTGAATCTGAGATTCAACTTCCCAAAGGAACCTCCTCTCCAGCACCCCTGAATAGACCTTACCAGGGAGGCTGAGGAGTGTGATCCCCCTGTAGCTGGAACATAGCCTCCGGTCCCCCTTCTTAAAAAGGTGGACCAACACTCCAGCCTGCCAATCCAGAGGCGCTGTTCCCGATGTCCATGCGATGTTGCAGAAGCGTGTCAACCAGGACAGCCACACAACATCCAGAGCCTTGAGGAACTCTGGTCGAATCTCATCCACCCTCGGGGCCTTGCCACTGAGGAGCTTTTTAACCACCTCGGTGACCTCAACCCCAGAGATAGGAGAGCCCGCCTCAGAGAACCCAGACTCTGCTCCCTCATGGGAAGGCGTGTCGGTGGAATTGAGGAGGTCTTCGAAGTATTTTCCCCACCGGCTCACAATGTCCCGAGTCGAGGTCAGCAGCACCCCTCCCCCACTATACACAGTGTTGATGGTGCACTGCTTCCCCCTCCCGAGACGCCGGTTGGTGGACCAGAATTTCCTCGAAGCCGTCCAGAGGTCTTTCTCCATGGCCTCCCCGAACTCCTCCCATGCCCGAGTTTTTGCTTTAGCGACCACCAAAGCGGCATTCCGCTTGGCCAGCCGATACCCATCAGCTGCCTCAGGAGTCCCACAGGCCAAAAAGGCCCAATAGGAGTCCTTTTTTAGCTTGACGGCATCCCTCACCGTTGGTGTCCACCAATGGGTTCGGGGATTGCCGCCACGACAAGCACCGACCTCCTTACGGCCACAGCTCCGGTCAGGCGCCTCAGCAATTGAGGCGCGGAACATGGTCCACTCGGACTCGATGTCCCCCGCCTCCCCTGGAACATGAGCAAGGCCCTCACAATATGTTTGGGCCAACCACGTCGGACCGCCATCTTCCCCCACCATCAGAGCCAACCCACCACCAGGTGGTGATCAGTTGACAGTTCCGCCCCTCTCTTCACCCGAGTGTCCAAGACATGCGGCCGCAAGTCCGATGACACGACCATAAAGTCGATCATCGAACTGCGGTGTCCTGGTGCACATGTGGACACCCTTATGCTTGGACATAGTGTTGTTATGGACAATCCGTGATGAGCACAGAAGTCCAATAACAGAACACCACTCGGGTTCTGATCGGGGGGGCCGTTACTCCCAATCACGCCCTTCCAGGTCTCACTGTCATTGCCCACGTGAGCATTGAAGTCCCCCAGCAGAACGATGGAGTCCCCAGCGAGAGCGCTCTCCAGCACCCCCTCCAAGAACTCCAAAAAGGGTGGGTACTCGGAACTGCTCTTTGGTGCATAGGCACAAACAACAGTCAGGACCCGTCCCCCCACCCGAAGGCGGAGGGAGGCTACCCTCTCATCCACTGGGGTGAACCCCAACGTACAGGCGCCTAGCCGGGGAGCAATAAGTATACCCACACCTGCTCAGCGCCTCTCACCGTGGGCATTTCCAGAGTGGAAGAGAGTCCAACCCCTCTCGAGAGGACTGGTACCAGAACCCAAGCTGTGCGTGGAGGCGAGTCCGACTATATCTAGTCGGAACTTCTCGACGTCACACACCAGCTTGGGCTCCTTCCCTGCCAGAGAGGTGATATTCCACGTCCCCCGAGCTAGATTATGTAGGCGGGGATCAGATCGCCAAGGTTCCCGCCTTCGCCCACCACCCAGCTCCTACTACACCCACATTACCCTTTCAGGCTGTGCCTGGGCCCCATGGGTGCAGGCCCGGCCACCAGGCAATCGCCTTCGAGCCCCACCCCCAGGCCTGGCTCCAGAGGGGGGCCCCGGTGACCCGCGTCCGGGCAAGGGAAACCTGAGTCCATTTTTTGTCATCATCATAAGGGGTCTTTGAGCCATGCTTTTTCTGGTCCCTCACCTAGGACCTGTTTTCCATATGTGACCCTGCCAGGGGCTTAAAGCCCCAGACAACTTAGCTCCTAGGATCATTGGGACACACAAACCCCTCCACCACGATAAGGTGACGGCTCAAGGAGGGGACCTCAATAAATAATAAATACAAATTATACTTTTACAGTGCAAAATGTGCAGCAACACACTTTTGAACTTCTTGATGCAACTGGGGTTTAGTTTTACTGACAATGTTGTGGTGGATAGAAATCATCTAGTGAGTGGTGCTTAGCTGTCTCTGTGTGTGCCTTCATTGTTGTTGTTCCTGTGCACATTTGACCTCTGAGGGGCAGTGTGGTGCACACGAGATACACGCTTGCAGTAACAAGGAATGTAGAAGTCACTAACGAATATTGTTATTATAACTTGTTTCTCACAGAATTTGCAGAATATATGCCAGAGAGTATTGTTATGTTGCCTGTTTGTATGTTTATCTGGTGTTTCTGTTTGTTGATCTTATTCATTATTTTTAGAAATATGAGTGCTGCGAGTTCAGTGCTAATTTTTGTTAGCTCGTCAACGGTGTTTTTCATTCGTGTGTTAGCTTTGAGCTAGCGTTTTTTTGTGAACAAAAATGAAGAAAGAAAGTCTGATGTATTTGAATATTCAATAGGTGTAAGGTGATGTGCAGTGCCATTTCTCCTCCAAATATGGTGTGCATTATGGCATCCAAATAGTTAAATTTTGCTCTCATCCGACCAGACTATATTCTCCCAGTATTTAACTGGCTCGTTCAAATGTTGTTCAGCAAACTTTAAACGCACTTTGACATGCTTTTTTTCTGCAATTGGGTCTTGCGTGGTAAGTGTGCATACAGGCCATGGCGGCGGAGTACATTACTCACTGTTTTCCTTGGGACAACAGTACCTGCTAATTCCAGGTCTTTTTGAATCTCTCCACAGGTGGTCGGTCCTTGGCTCTTGGACAACTTTCCTGATTATTCTTTTCACTCCTCTGTCAGAAATCTTTCCATGATCGAGGCAAATTTATGGTGGTATGATTGGCTTCGCACTTACGTATTATGGCTCCGACCGTGCTCACTGGAATGTTCAGAAGCTTAGAAATGCGCCTGGAATCAATGCCATCGTTATGTGTTGCAACAATTAGTTTGCGATGGTCTTGAGACAGCTCTTTGCTCTCACACATCGTAAGATGTGTCTTGACTCACACCTTGGCAATGAGACCTTTTTGTCGGCCATCAATTAAGACTGAACCAGCTGATATTCATTAGCACTGATAAGGGGCTGGATTGCTGTTTGATTATTGATAGATTTTAGGTGTTGTCTTGGCTTTCCATGCCTTTTTGCACCTCCCTTTCTTCATGTGTCCAATACCTTTTCCCTGTGTAATTTCACATTATTACACAACTTATTTTCTGATTTTATTGGTTCTACTTTCTTTACATGTATGGATTACTTGGGTTGTTCCCAACATCTGGTGAAATTTTCAGGTCAGTAGCACCTTTGGAAATATATTTAGTGAGAAAAATGTGACATGTTAAATACATATTTCAACCGATGCAACAGTTAGGAGGCCACAACTTCATATGGCCGCCTATTGAGGGCTGAGGGTATAGACCATTAAATATTGTCTCAATCTGGTAACAATTGCAGACGGGGGGACAGTGGAGTAATACCTTCATTTAAACCTATCGGACGAAGAGTCAGTACAGGCCAACTAAATGTTTAATATGCATTTACACTTATGTTGTTGTTTATGTGCATTTGGGCTAGGGCCCGACCGATTTGCTGCTCGTGAGCAGATTAGGTCTGCTCAATCCTGACTTTCTACGCGTCTCCTCCCACATGAAGCAAACACGGCTTGTCTGTTTCTCCGCTATCCCATTAATATTGAGGCACAACTAAATCTAAAATGATATGCTGGTATTCCCAGACTAATTTCTGATCCCCCCCAAAAAACTATTGCTTTTCATATACTCAGTCAACACGGAAGATTTGCACTGACGTCGGTGCAAATTGTGTGCAACAATGTGTCTGCCGGTGAGATAGTCACAGACACAGTGGAACGGCCGTTAACTGTAACAGTGTAAGAAATATACTTCAGCAAGATTGCAAATGATTGATGTAGAAATCATTTATCTTAACATATTATTATTATTATCAAATCATGATAGACAGGCTGTGGCTCAGACTTGGACCAGTCTAATTCAGGGGTGGCCTAAGTACAGAGGGGCCCTCCGTTGTTTAATCGGACCCAATGAGCATTTATCAAGAGTCACTAATACGTTTTGCATTAATTAAGCCAATTTTCCTAAAAATTAGATTAAAGTTATTTTTTCATTGTATTTATTTCTTAATCACTTCTCTTATAATTGGTTAATTGAGGGAATATGAATACAATTAAATAAATATATGTTTGACAATGATTTGTTTATTTTTAATAAGTGGTTATTTAAATCAATTATGCTTGATTTACAAAAGATGTTAAAACTAGAATAACATTTTATTTGTAAACCAAGATTTTATTCATCATTTACCTTTTGATTTATTGTAAATAAAATAACTGGTTAAGGACATCTGCCTCACAGTTTGGAGGTTCAATCCCCGGCCCCGCCTATGTGGAGTTTGCATGTTCTCCTCGTGCCTGCGTGGGTTTTCTCCGGGCACTCCGGTTTCCTCCCACATCCCAAAAACATGCATGGTAGGTTAATTGACGACTCTAAATTGTCCGAAGGTGTGAATGTGAGTGTGAATGGTTGTTTGTTTATATGTGCCCTGCGATTGGCTGGCAACCAGTTCAGGGTGTACCCAGCCTCTCGCCCGAAGACAGCTGGGATAGGCTCCGGGACACCCGCGACACCAGTGAGGATAAGCGGTACAGAAAATGGATGGATGGACAATATTTTATTATTCGAGTAAATATTTTTTTGACACACATGAACTGTTTCATTTGACCACATCTACAAATGACCTGGCCCATCTGTCCATTTTCAAAATACAATGTAGCCCTTGAGCACAAAAGGTTTGGTTCCCCCCATGCAGTCTAATTGGGTGTTATTTTGGCTTCCAAATTAGACATGGATGGGACACGTCATGCACATCCCATCACTGCTCCAGCACAAAGTGTCTTTTCTTGACTGAGGAGAAATCGAAAGTTATCTTTTTGTTTTAAATTGACTTTATATTCACATATACAAACTGTTCCATTTGTGTCTCCAAATCAATGACACAAATGTGTACCGGTAAATAAAACTGTGTTCAATAAAAATGTGTTAAATATAAAATTAATATTTGCTTTATTAATAAATGTAAATTAGTATCAATACAATTTCCGTGAGGTCCAATCATAGCTGAACAAAATACTCTATTGCCTTGACTACATTCCTGAATGATGTTTTTATATTTCTTTAAACTGCTTCCAAGTACGCTTTTAAATGCCAGATTGCACCTACGGTAAATGAAAATCAGATTTTATGCAAAATATATTCCTATATGCTGCAATTTAAAGTGTGGTCAAATCTTAAGTTATTGCATTTAATAGTATTCCATTCAAACTTCCGGATTCACTCATGCATCAATTGCTTTTTCATATCACTGAATGCCCACATGAAGCACTTCAAATTCCAAAGCGGGCGTAATGAACTTGACATATTTCAATCGGTTTCCCTGGTAAATCGACATTTCGGGGCTCTGTTGAGGATGTCTTTTGGTTGTGGCCATGCACAAGCTTAACTCAAGATAAGTGTACTTGGAGTTGATTGAACTAATTCAGATCACCTGTTTTGGACCTGAATGATCCCAATTTTGGAGGTCAGGGTGAGTCACGTCATAACTCAGGTTTAGCATTTTGAACTTGCTTGCTGGAAGACCCCCCTGGTGTTCTAGTCTCATTGTTTTTACAACCCCAATTCCAATGAAGTTGGGATGTTGTGTTAAACATAAATACAAACAGAATACAATGATTTGCAAATCATGTTTGACCTATATTTAATTGAATACACTACAAAGACTATATTTAATGTTCAAACTGATAAACTTTGTTTTTAGCAAATAAGCATTAACTTAGAATTTTATGGCTTTAACACGTTCCAAAAAATCTGGGACAAGGTCATGTTTACCACTGTGTTACATCACCTTTCCTTTTAACAACATCCAATAAACTTTTGGGAACTGAGGACACTAATTGTTGAAGCTTTGTAGGTGGTCATTCTTGCTTGATGTACAGCGTCAGCTGTTCAACAGTCCGGGGTCTCCGTTGTCGTGTTTTACGCTTCATAATGCGCCACACATTTTCAATGGGAGACAGGTCTGGACTGCAGGCAGGCCAGTCTAATACCCGCACTCTTTTACTACAAAGCCACGCTGTTGTAACACGTGCAGCATGTGGTTTGGCATAGCCTTGCTGAAAGAAGCAAGGGCGTCCATGAAAAAGACGTTGCTTGGGTAGCAGCATATGTTTCTCCAAAACCTGTATGTACCTTTCAGCATTAATGGTGCCTTCACAGATGTGAAAGTTACCCATGCCATTGGCACTAACACAGCCCCATACCATCACAGATGCTGGCTTTTGAACTTTGCGACCATAACAGTCCGGATGGTTCTTTTCCTCTATGGCCCAGAGGACATGACGTCCACAATTTCCAAAAACAATTTGAAATGTGGACTCGTCGGACCATAGAACACTTTTCCACTTTGCATCAGTCCATCTTAGATGAGCTCGGGCCCAGATAAGCCGGTGGCGTTTCTGGGTGTTGTTGATAAACAGCTTTTGCTTTGCATAGTAGAGTTTCAAGTTGCACTTACGGATGTCATGCCGAACTGTATTTACTGACATTGGTTTTCTGAAGTGTTCCTGAGCCCATGTGGTGATATCCTGTACACATTGATGTTGGTTTTAGATGCAGTGCCGCCTGAGCGATTGAAGGTCACATGAATTCAATGTTGGTTTTCGGCCTTGCCGCTTACATGCAGTGATTTCTCCAGATTCTCTGAACCTTTTGATATTATGGACCGTAGATGATGAAATCCCTATATTCCTTGCAATTGTACTTTGAGGAACATTGTCCTTGAACTGTTCGACTATTTTCTCACGCACTTGTTCACAAAGAGGTGAACCTCGCCCCATTTTTGCTTGTGAATGACTGAACAATTCAGGGAAGCTCCTTTTATACCCAGTCATGGCACCCACCTGTTCCCAATTAGCCTATTCACCTGTGGGATGTTCCAAACAGGTTTTTGATGAGCATCAGTCAACTTTCTCAGTCTTTTTTGCCACCTGTTCCAGCTTTTTTGGAACGTGTTGCAGCCATAAAATTCCAAGTTAATGATAATTTGCTAAAAACAATCAAGTTTATCAGTTTGAACATTAAATATCTTGTCTTTTTAGTGTATTCAATCAAATATAGGTTAAACACGATTTGCAAATCATTGTATTCTGTTTTTATTTATGTTTAACACAACGTCCCAACTTCATTGGAATTTGGGTTGTGTGTGTGGCTTTGCAGATGACATATTTGCAGAAAGATAATCTGAGCGTTTGATTTTAAAAACAGTCTCATCTGATATTACCAAATGAATTATGATGCGTGTCACTAGCATTTTCTTTTGATTGTCTCAACAAACCACTCATGAACTGTGCTGCCTTTATTAAAAGCTTTTTGAATGTGTGAGCTCAGGGTTAGATACTACAAATACATACTAAAATACTAAATACTGCAGGCATACAAAAATAAATAATAATGCATGGAAGTATGTTTTAGCTTTGATCTACACAAATATACCTTTTTTTATTTCATGTTCAGTTTATGTAGCTAATATTCATCGTTAGAAAAATGGCAATTGCATGGTTGTAGGTTGAAATTGGATGGGGCTAGTCAACCTTTTCATATCTATTTTAGCCACACTGAAACATGAGAACAAATCCAGTTTCGTGGTGAGAGTGACTTCAAGCGTGATGGAAGAGTGGCGTGGGGGCGAGAGTGAGGAAAAAGCAAGCAAGGACAGAGCGAGAGAGAAAGTGTGATAGAGCTAGAGTGATCGAGATCTATTTTTAGCTTCAGTTTCCCGAAGAGGAAGAAAAGCCTGAAAGCACATCACATGTAATTTTCTTCTGTGGCACACAGACAGGCTCCAAAATGTGTAAAGAAAAGAGATGTTCACAATGAATGTATAATATGCCAAAAAGGTCCTCTATTCTATAGTGTGTGTGGTAATTACAAAGACAATGAAATATTCTTTGAATGTTTGATGACCACGGCCAATGCGATAATTATCTTAAGTAGATTTGAAACTGAGTCATGTGGGTGTCTTTTAAGCAGTCCCTAACATTTCACCAATTTATTTAAAGCCATAGTAAATTCCTGATTGGTGTTTCTGTCACTCTTCCATCTTCCATGTCAGATTCACAGCCCATTGGATGAAAGACCACAGTAATTATAATTACTCAGTGTTATGATAAAAGTCTTGCCCACTGGTAGTTTACACTTGGAAATGGAACAATCGCGACATTTATCTTCAATGTTTCACTGGCAAAATTATGTTATTGGTAGACCATGAATAGTTTTTAGACTTTAAAAAAATACTTTTTAAGTAAACCAGCACAATTTCAACAGTGGATACGGATTATTTCTGTTCGAATTGTTCATTAGGAAACCAGTATGCACTCGTGTAATTTTGGTGTAAAACGGAGTGGTTAGCACAGTTGCCACAACGTGGGAGAAATATGACTGTTTGTTGCCTATGTTCCCATCATGTCAGTCCTTAAGTGTACAGTAATTCTTGATTTTAAAAGATTTGACTTAATCATGTTGTTGACAACCATTATTGGTTTACAAAGATGTACTTGTAATGTGAATTATTTGAGTTATGTATAATTTCCTATTATGTTTTCTTGTTTTTCTGCAGCTTCGGACAACAGCCAGAGGTTTCAGGAGACGTGTTTTGCCTTCGCATTAACGCCACAGCAAGTCCAGCAGATCAGCAGTTCAATGTAAGATGGATGAGACGCTGTTTTTTTCAAGCTGGACTGTGAATTATTTCTTAATTATTCATCAAGCTGCATGCTTCAAAGCTGTTTTTGTGCTTTAAGGGACATCTCGGGGAGCAAATGTGATTTCTCAGTTCAAGTCCAATTGCGGTTTTGCCTGTCAGAGACGAGCTGTCCTCAGGAAGATCATTTTCCACCCAGTTTGTGTGTGAAAGTAAACAGCAAGCCGTGTAACCTGCCGGTGAGAAACACTGACATAATCAGCCAAATACCCTGTTTTGTTTTTTATTTTAATACCTGTAATCTTAACATATTTTTACCATACAATATCACAGGGTTATCTTCCTCCGACCAAAAACGGTGTCGAGCCAAAGCGGCCCAGCCAACCCATCAACATTACCTCACTGGTCAGATTGTCCACCACAGTCCCTAATACCATTGTGGTGTCCTGGACTGCTGAAATTGGAAGGGTAAGAGACAAAGGGCTGGATTTACTAAAATCCGATATAGCGGGTGCTACATTTCCTGTTCACTAACTGCAACGGATTGCGAGCGCTGTTGGCAACAGGTATACATGTGGTGGACACGACCGTATTTAAAAGAGGGTTTTGTGCTTTAGGTGATCCCTGACCATTTGGGAGAGCACTGTGAGCGCAAAATGGAATCTCAAGTGCAGTGGTGCTTTGAGATACAAGTTGAATTCGTTTCGTGTCCATGCTCTTATCCATCCATCCATTTTCTGTACCGTTCATCCTCACAAGGGTCCCAGCTTTCTTTGGGCGAGAAGCGGTGTATACGCTGAACAAGTCGCCAGCCAATCGCAGGATAAGGAAACTAGCACTCTATAATATTGTACTTTATAAAAACACAGAACAATAAAATAATTAAATAGAATACTAAGCATTAAACAGTTTGTGAATCATGATTTAATGCTGCTTCCAAATCAGTGTTCTGTGGCTTCTGGTGTGCTCACCTTGGCCACCGGGAGGCACTACTTTATAGTACAGTCATGCAGAAAAACGAAGAACTTCTTCCTCTGCTGTTTTACCGCTCAGTAAGTTGCTGTAATATTTAGTGGTGTCACGGTACCAAAATTCTAACTGGATACTATCCCTGCATAAAGTACCTCGATAACGGTACTGAAACAATACCACGGCAAAAATCTAAAACATCAGTAAAAGCAGTGGAATGAAAACTGACAAACAACTTCAAATACTTTTATATTTATTTTTATGAATTCAAAACATTATATACGGTAAACTTGAGAAATTATGTGATAATGGCATTAGCCCATTCTTAACATAAGTCATTTTTTAAATAGATCAATGCCTGCATTCTCATATATATTATGACGAATATGTGTGTTTGTATGTACTGTATATCAAATTGTACATCTCTATACAGTATATGTATAATATATAAAAATATTAGACCACCCTTGTTTCTTCGGTTTCTTGTTCATTATAATACCTGATACCGCTCAAGGCATTTTATCTGAAGTATACAAAAGCGTAATTGCATTATTAAATATAAATTTGGTTTTTATCAAGAAAACCATGGAAATGGCTAGAGCTAGATATCAGCTCTTGTATTCAACTCGCGTGATCTATTTTCATTGTCGTCATCATATATGTCCAAAAAAGGGAAACTTTTGCTGCACCTGTCATTAAAAATGACCAAGAAACTGAAGAAAGCAGGGGTCTACTATTTTTTTCAATGACTGTATTATTTCTGTTTCTAAATTTATACATACATTACTCATACTTAATTTCAAGCTTTTTATTCAAGCTTTTAGTGTGCACTGTTCTTGTATTTGACTGCATTTGATTTCTCCAATTGTAAACAATACATTGTGCACCTACTTAGTGCATTTCTGTTTTTCATTGGTGCACACGTTGTGCACATTATGGCATCCAAACAGTTCAATTTTGCTCTCATCAGACCAGACTATATTCTCCCAGTATTTAACTGGCTTGTCCAAATGTTGTTCAGCAAAGCTTAAACGAGCTTTTTTTTTTTTTTTTCCCAGCAAAGGGGTCTTGTGTCTATTACTTAGGTTGTTTCCAACATCTGGTGAAATTTTCAGGTCAATAGCACCTTTGGAAGTATATTTAATGAGAAAAACAGTGACGTGTTAAATACTTATTTCAGCCGCTGTATATCTATCGCCCCAAAATACTGGGGGACCCAGCAACTGCATAAAAGCCGTGTTTTGTTTGATTTAACTTGTTCCAACTGCCAATCCAGTAATAACATTTAGTGTTATCGTAACACTCCGTTACAAATTAGGTGTTTTTCTGGGGTTACCTTGTTACCCCAGAAAAACGCGAGGGCGTGCCCGCGATGAGTGTGCGTCCGAGTGTGTGTCTCCCCCTTAAAGCTACAATCTGCGACTTTTGGTGCCCCCTACTGCTAGAATTCAGCATTACAACAAAGCGGTCCGTCGCTTCGATGTGACTCCAACTGTCCCCCGGCTCCCCCCTCCCCCGACCCCTCACAGTGGAATATACACCAACGTAGTGTATAATAAAATGTGTTGAAACTCGTGAGGTAAATAAAACGGGTGAGAGAAAATGTCAATAGTTCATTATCCAGCGTACAAATACGTTCCCTTACCACTGCGGTGTTCCAGTACCTGTTAATGTGAAGACATAGGCATACATTTCCTGGTTCCCCCTAAACCATTCAAATAATGTACATCTCTCTTCTTGATCTTGCTTTTCGTGTCACGTCTCCTGACCTCAGCTATATGTCACCGGAAATCGATGTCCGTAGGGGGATCCAGGAAGTCGCAGCAGCCGGCTGGGGGAACCTCTCCACGTCATGACAGGCAGTGAAGCGGCAGCAGCGTTACTACGCTCAAAGTTATAATCAAGTGGATAAAAGTTCTCGCAAACCACATCGCTGGGT
Source organism: Phycodurus eques (assembly GCF_024500275.1). Lineage (NCBI taxonomy): Eukaryota > Metazoa > Chordata > Actinopteri > Syngnathiformes > Syngnathidae > Phycodurus > Phycodurus eques. The sequence goes on along the minus strand of NC_084526.1, from coordinate 34,353,432 downwards.
CACTCGCAGTTAACTTACACTCACACGTTCAAAGAAATGAGCTCAACAAAAGCAATAAAAACAGATCAGTGAGGACAAGAGGAGTGTTAGAACATGACCGCGTGACCACCCACACCGCTGCTGCCAGCCAACGGCTCCTCGAAAAGAGGAGCCGTCCTCCCGGTGGGATGTGTCTGGAACACCTCACCAGGAAGACGTCCAGGCGGCATCCGAATCAGTTGCCCCAGCCACCTCATCTGGCTCGTCTCGGATGACCGAGCTTCTCACTCTATCTCTACGGGAGAGCCGGGACACCCTGTGAAGGAAACTCATTTCGGCCGCTTGTATCCGGGATCTTGTTCTTTCGGTCAGAAACCACAGATCGTAACCATAGGTGAGGGTAGGAACATAGATCGACGGGTAAATATAAAGCTTTGCCTTTCAGCTTAGCTCTTTCTTCACCACAACGGACCGATACAAAGTCCCTATCACTGCAGACGCTGCACCGATCCGCCTGTCGATCTCCCGTTCCATTCCTTCCTCTCTGGTAAACAAGGTACTTGAACTCCTCCACATGGGGCATGAGCTCATCCCCAACCTTTTATTATACACCTCCAAATCTGAGACCGTAGTCCCAGATTTGGAGGTGCTGATTTTCATCCCAGCCATTTCACACTCAGCTGCGAACCACTCCATTGAGAGTTGGAGATCAGGGCTTCATGAAGCCAAGAGAAGCACATCATCTGCAAAAAGCAGAGATGCAATACTGAGGCCACCAAACCAGACCCCCTCTATGCCTCAGCTGCTCCTAGAAATTCTGTCCATAAAAGCTATGAACAGAATCGGTGACAAAGGGCAACCATGTCGGAGTCCAACCCTCACCGAAATGAATCCGATTTACTGCTGGCAATGCGGACCAAACTCTGACACTGCTCGTACAGGAACCGAACAGCCTGTATAAGGGGGTTCGGTACCCCATACTCCCTTGTGCCTTAGATCATTCAGAAGCTCCAAAACTGCATTGCTGAATATACAATATAGTGGGATCATTTTTGTTTGTGGCATTTCAAAAATGTCGACATGAGCAGAAAAGAGGTTTTGTCCCTGTTACCTCTCATTTTCCCAGCGCCTTCTCATCATGGTTAAGCACAGCGGCGCCTTTTGCACGTGCCTTTCGACGCGCTATTTAAAGACGCAAAATAAACCATTGCAATTCATCTCCCATTTGATAAATCACATTAATTATCCTTTCAGAACGCCCAAAATGAATTACGCAGCAACTTCGCACATTAGGCAGACACAATTCTGGGTGTGCTCGATTAGTAGATAATTTTCTACATCTGTTTGGGTGAACACTCAAGTTTTTGCACACACAAACCTTTATTGAATTTGGCCCAAACTCTCTCGAACTGAGGACCTGCCTTAGATACAAGGGTCAATTTGATGTAGTTTCATAGAAAGACAATAGATGGTAGTGTCATCCCTCTTACGTGGCTCAAAAGTGTCTTAGACAAGCAGGTGTCCATTTCTTACAAGCATGTTGCCTATTGTGTCCTTCAAATACAGTATCCAGTTGTTGTCCACTGAAAAAAAACTGTTTTTTTTCATCTCTACAGAATTACTCTATGGCAGTGTACTTGGTGAAGCAGCAGTCATCCACAGTGCTTTTACAGAGGCTTCGGGCTAAAGGCATAAGGAACCCAGACCACTCCAGAGCACTGAGTAAGCACCCTCTCAACCTCTTTGTGTTTAGGACTGCACAGGTCCATTAACGGTGTACCAATTTGTAGATACCCAATAAATATCTATTCTTTGCCAATTTCAGTGACCAGTGTTTATTGTCACTATTTCAAGTTTTAGCCTTCAGTTTTCATATTAACAACAACACAAAGTGTCCTGGAGGATCACAGCTTTGTTCATAAGTACCTACTGAGAAACATGGAAGAGGGTCTTTGCTATATCGAGCACAGGGTGTCTTGAATCTGTGCAGGCTATAATGATCTTAAGTCTATCCAGACATTCTGTAGAAAAATAATGTATGTTGCCCAGTATCAGAATTCGTAATTTCAGCTGAGGACATGGGTCCTCCAAAAGGATAAAGACCCAAAGCACACAGATAAAAAATACCCAAGAATGGCTTACAACAAAATTCTGGCCCATTCTACGCATCTCTAATCAAAGTCCTATTTAAAGGTCCCATGCCATTAAAATAATTGTTTTCCCACTGTTTTATGGATTACATGAGTCATAATGAGTCTGTGAACAGGTTTAAGGTTGTCATCTATGCGGTTTGTTTAATGTATGCATTAATTAGAAAGGCAAAAGGCAGCACAACGAGCCGATCCATTTCAGCTGTCGGTGCTATGTAGTCACGTTATCTATTATTGAAGTACCTGCCCAGCTCGTGGTTGGTACCCACCCATTCAACTCGACTTTAGTAAATGGCTAAACGACAGCGCACATGCGTTTTACGGAAATCTAAACTTGTGCTTTGCGTCATCTGCCAACTTCAGAGGAGTTGAGAAATATCCATCCATCCAGCCAGTCGCAACACCGCTTATCCTGTTCAGGGTCACGGGGCACTGGAGCCTATCCCAGCTGACTTCGGGCAAAAGGCGGACTACACCCTGGACTGGTCGCCAGTCAGTCAGTCAGTCAGGGCACATATATACACGGACATTCACACCGTCACTGAGTGGGAGCTGAACCCACGCTGCATGCACCAAAGTCAGGCGAGTGTACCGCTACACCATCGGTGACAGTTGAGGAATAAATGTCTTCAATTTATTTTGGGAGAATTTCCTAAGCATTTTGGAACCAGAATTCTCGTGTGTTCGGCACATTTCGCGGAGGATGACTGTGAACTTTGGGGAGTGCAGCAAAACTTGTGCCATCCCACAGGTTACTCACCTCTCCACCAGCCATAAGGGCTTTTATGTACACAAGGAAATCGTATCCATATTCTAAACGTAATACTCAACTACATCGCATCACCAACACATTTGGACAATGCAAGCATCATACATGCAAATCAGTTAGTGGTGTCCTTCACAAATAAGCCCTATGATCTGAATAGTGGAATGTGCCTACTCTTGGGCAAAACTCTGGTAGTCCTTACTTGAATAACAGCGGGTGACAGATGATTTATGTAAAGGACAGCTGAGAGTCTGAAAGTGGCTCATTGTTGCCATCAAGTCTGCTACATAGGTTAAACTAGGAAGACATGCCAAAATTTGGTTGTTTACGACTGTCAACTGTTCTATCAGCCCACTGCCTAATGGCCCAAGAGCGCCTCCAAGAGGGAGATGAATGCCATGACCACCTTGTGATTACAGACACCAGTAGAAAGCGAGAAACTCTTAGTAACTAGTTGTATTATATTGTTAAATGAACACCAGATACCATTAAAAACTAGGTATATACATGATTGTATTGCATGACTTAATTGACATTGGATCTTTTGTGACACAATTAGAAACGATGCCATTTTAGGGAAACTTGGTTTGAGCCAATCAAGACCAAGAGGAGGGTTTTAGAATGAGGTGGGCATGTCCCAGATGGAGTGTATATAAGCGCGTCTTATTGGAACTGTTCAGTACTTTCGTCGCCTTGGCGAATTGCTCTGTTTATTTGGAGGCCTCTAATAAACATCCAGTGATCAGCTCAAGCTACTTGTCTTTTGGCTTCATTTCAAGTCTTACTTTATTTCTGAAAAATTAGCAAGGTAAATTCAAATTCAAGTCCATCGCTTGGCCACCATCTTCTGAGGAGAAGCAGCCTTGGGTGCAGAAGGAGAGAGGACGGAGGCCAGGGACAAGCACCTCACCTGACGGCTGCCACCCGACAAAGAAAGTGACAATTCGAGGCACCACAAATCGTACAGATCCGATGAGTTTTTCTGAGGGGGCGGGGAATCACCGTCGCTGTCGTCATAAATCCATTCCACACATCCACCATCCACACACAGATGTAATTGTGAATATTACTCCGCGGCGAACTAATATGCTGGCGCATCGGCCAGAGGTTCCACCTGTGCACTCGAGACCGGCTTTGGATAAATCACAGGAGTTGACGAGATGAGAAAAAAACACTTCCGCCGCTTCTGCTGTTCAGAAGTAATGGGACTTTTACTCCATTACAATGATCTAAATGTCGGTCGCTACTTTTATTTATCATCCATCCATAAATCTATTTTCTGAGCCGCTTCTCCTCACTAGAGTCGTGGGAGTGCTGGAGCCTATCCCAGCTATCATCGGGCAGGAGGCGGGCTACACCCTGAACTGGTTGCCAGCCAATCGCAGGGCACATACAAACAAACAACCATTCACACTCACATTCACACCTAGGGGCAATTTAGAGTTGAGGCAGACTCTCGAACCAGTCATCCACCATGCCACTCTTTTATTTATCAATTATTGCATATTTATCAACTATTTCGTGAGCCAGACTACGACTTAGAACTTCCGCATTGGCGCTGTTTGCTCCAATCCAGTTTAAGCGCTAGTGACGTTTAAGTCTAGTTCACCAGTCCAACAACGCAAGAAAGTCACATGACCTCACAACGTCTTTTATTGGTCTTCCCGGGTATAGGTATTAAAACTAGATAAGCCAGCCCGGCTGATCGTCGTGCCTATGTGGCGGCCATGTTGGGAAGGTTGCCGTTACCATGAAAGCAACGGCGTGCAACTCTTCATGTTTACATTTAGATGAACAAAAATAACAGCTTTCATATAATCTAGTATTTGTCTGGCACTGTCTGCCCAAACGTGGATATTTCTGCTCACTTATAACTTGAGAAAACACCGTGCAGTAAATTGCAGACGTTTTGTTGTAGTTCTGATTGCATTCACACACGCCCACACACAGCAACATCAGAATTTGCATTTTATTTTGTATTTTCTTTCTTTTATTGATGTGGTTAAAAAATCTGAAGTTACTCACTATTTGACTCAGTACTTGAGTAATTATTTCACTGTGTGCTTTTTACTCTAACTCAAGTAATTTTTGGGAGGACTACTTTTTACTTTTACTTCAGTCACATTATTGTCAAGTAACAGTATTCTTACTTGAGTACAATATTTGGCGACTCTACCCGCCTCTGGAGCGGCTATCCACTATTGCTACTCTTAAGCTATACTAAGTGATGCAGGTGGAGATGGGCCTGTCTCAAGTTGGAGGCCAGAACAAAAAAAGCAAAGAAATTAGGCAAATCAACATGTACTTGAGTGCTGTAAATAAATGTTTTTGCCTGATTGTACTCTTCAGAGTCTTCCAGATAGCTTAATTTATGTTAAAATAAAAAACATTCTCTGCGGGAGCCCGGGGGATCCCCCTACAATGTTTTTTTATTGTCATCTTTTTCATGCCTTTGGCGTTTGCATGTCTGCAGCATGAACAGTCAATGGAATATTTGCAGCTACAACCGCTATAGCTATCAGTATCCGGTAAGATTTCGGATATATCTCGGCGGCTATCAAGATTACTATTGCAACAACACATCATTAGTAGAATAAAACGAACCTGTCGCACGACGATCTCAAAGAGCTGTTTTCTATATTCAAATTAAGGGGAACAGTGATCCAATCAGAGCAAGCTTATTTACATATCAAATACAGTAATCCCTTGTTTATGGCGAGGGTTAGGGTCCAGACCACCCCCACAATAGCTGAAATCCACAAAGTAGCAACCACATTTATACGTATTTTAAAGCTGGACTGTATGAACCTACCCAGACCCTTATTAATCTTCCCACACTACTATTAACCTCTACCATACCTTTTTAAACACTTTCTATACACTTAAGCACCTTTTAAAGTCTTAAACATCTGTAATGCACAGTTTTACTGTACGCTATGTGTGTTTTATACCTTGTCATATGTGTTTTTATTATTATTATCCATCCATCTATTTTCCGTACCGCTGTAGCCTCACAAGGGTCGCGGGCGTGCTGGAGCCTATCTCAGCCATCTTCGGGCGAGAGGCGGAGTACACCCTGAACTGGTCGCCAGCCAATCGCAGTATTATTATTATTTTACAATTTTAATGTTTAATGCTAGGAAGCATTTATTTTACCACAACAAGTTACAGCAAATACTCAAAATCCCATGATATAAATATGGGGGGGGAAAGCCACAGTGGGTGAACTGTGATATAGCGAGGGAACACTGTATTAATGAAAAACCCAGTCATCTCATCTGCCAGGTGTTTTGGACCAACGACAATAGAAAATTTGAAAAAGGGCATCCTGGGCATTTCTAACCCAAATTATCTTGCAAACCCGATAAAATGACGTGGCATGGGACCTTTATATATGAGAAAAGGAACTGGAACATGTAGTCAGTATAAGATCTCCTTCAGACGTGAGACAGCTGCAGTAGTTGGCCCACGAGGAGTTGGCTAAAATATCCATTGACAGGTGCACAAGTCTAATTGAGAGTGACAGAAAACCTTTGATTGCAGTCATACCCTCAAATGGCTAGGTAACCAAATATTAAGTTATTAAGTCATTTTTGTTCAGACCGGTTTCTTTTTTCAAGTCATTCTGTTGGACCACAAAGATAGAAGTACATTTACTTTTTCTGTATTTTGTGAGTTTCAAGTTATTTCAGTGATCATTGTGGGTTTTTCTTTGTATGGCACAAGTGTATGTATTTTGTACAACAGCATGGTTGGTAATATAAAGCTAGGGATCCAAACAAAGTTTGCATATTCTCCCCGTGCCTGCGTGGGTTTTCTCCAGGCACTCCGGTTTCCTCCCACATTCCAAAATCATGCATGATAGGTCAATTGAAGACTCTAAATTGTCCGTAGGTGTGAATGTGAGTGCGAATGGTTGTTTGTCTATATGTGCCCTGCAATTGGCTGGCGACCAGTTCAGGGTGTAGCCTACCTCTTGGCCAGAGTTAGCTGAGATAGGCCTCAGCACACCCACGACGCTAGTGAGGATAAACGGTACAGAAAAAGGATAGGTGCAAGCAAGACTGTAGTCTGCAAAATCCGTAAAAGTGCTTACTGTCATAATTGGTAATCGTATAATATCGGACTGGACCGAAAAGCAGGCGGAGGCAGAGGAAGTAGATGAGTGGTTTATTTGGTAGAAGCTCGGGGGTAGGATATCCGAGGAGTGATGGTGGGCCGTTGGAACAAGGAAGGTGCAGGTAGCAGGAGGGCAGGTGGAAGAGCTTTGATGGCATGGCAGGAGCGGGAGACATGGGAGGAGCACTGGGGACGAAGGAGGACACGAGGATTAGTACAATGCGGGTAGCCAAGTAATAAAAGTAACATACGAGAAAGAATCGTGAGAGTCACCCTGTGTACCACGAATGAGCGTCAATACACAGGCGCTGGACTCCTGGATCTGGCAGGCTTAAATGCAAGTGGTGATTTACTGCTGATTGGGAACAGGTGCGCAGGCGAGGGAATGGTAATTGCTGCAGAGAGAGAGCGAGAGAGAACGGGGAGGGAGGGGTGCAAAGCGCCACCCAAGCTCCAAAAGAGGACCTGCAGGGCACAGATCATGACACAACATTCTGACTAATCCCTTGTCTTTATTTAATTGAAGCATTAAATTGACTTTGACATATTGGCATTTATTTTTTCCCCCATTTGCCTACAGTCAAAGAGAAGCTAACAGCAGACCCAGACAGTGAAATAGCCACAACTAGCCTTCGTGTGTCCTTGCTCTGCCCGGTAAGCAACTTTATTTCATCTTAAGGCAATGTACAGATATTCTAAAGCATTAAATGATAAACATCACCAAAATGAAAGCACTGCACACATTCATTTCATTACCTTTCTTTTTTTCCCCTATACAATCCACCTGTCATTCTGTTCTTGAACCCTGCTGTGCATCTTTCCACATGCTTGACATGTTTGCGACATTTATGCCAGCCATATACAGTATCCTACACCCCTGCTGTGCAGATGACCTCCTTATTACCTTACGACATGTTGATGCATTCTGTGCAGCTCGGAAAAATGCGGTTGATGATTCCATGCCGGGCGCTGACATGCTCCCACCTACAGTGCTTTGACGCCACACTGTATATTCAAATGAACGAGAAGAAGCCCACCTGGGTCTGTCCTGTCTGTGACAAGAAGGCCCCTTATGAACACCTGATCATCGACGGGTAAATTACCGAACTCCCATCTTCTCACCCCGTAGTGGAGCTATGCAAAGTTTATTGAAACAAAATAGTCTATTTCATTTGTATACATTTTAGTAGACCACAGTCTTTAATTATTCTGGAAAAAAATCAAGTAGTTTTTGTCATAATTTTTCACATTTCCAGTTCTACCTGCACTGGCTTGTGGCTGTCATGGCCATTTGAAACAAAATAATTATTTAAACCCTATACCAATTAGGGTATGTTTACCCTGAATCCAACGACTGTAGTCTCCATTTTAATCCAGTTATGTTTTACAGATGAGCTGTAACGTGAAATATTTGCACATTGTGTCACCTCTTTACGTCGACTAACTGTTATTCTTCTATTGTTGGACAATGTGATTCTCACTGTTAAATCACACAGGCTTTTTGTGGAGATCCTGAACAGCTGTATGGATTGTGATGAGATCCAGTTCAAGGAAGATGGGAACTGGGCCCCCATGAGGACAAAAAATGAAGTACAGGAAGTCTCTTTTGTTGCTTTAAAAAGTAGCCTGAATGGTAAGGTTTTATTTTCCTCAATTATTCACAGACAACTCGCTATTCATGATTTTCTGTCCCCAAAGTGTTCTGTAAATTGACTGTCTGTTGTACTAGAGCGGCTCCAACTACCGGAGACAAATTCCTTGTGTGTTTTGGACATACTTGGCAAATAAAGATGATTCTGATTCTGAATCTGATTCTGATCCTAGCTATCATCGGGCAGGAAGCGGGGTACACCCTGAACTGGTTGCTAGCCAATCACAGGGCACATACAAACAAACAACCATTCGCACTCACATTCACACCTGCGGGCAATTTAGAGTTGTTAATTAACCTACAACGCATGTTTTTGGGATGTGGGGAAACTGGAGTGCCCGGAGAAAACCCACGCAGGCACGAGGAGAACATGCAAACTCCACACAGGCGGGGCCGGGGATTGAACCCCGGTCCTCAGAACTTTGAGGCAGACGCTCTAACCAGTCATCCACCGTGCCGTCAGAGATATTATAATAATATAAAACCAGTGGACTCTGTTACAATACAGGTACAGTGGGTACGCAAAGTATTCAGACCCCCTTAAATTTTTCACTCTTCCTTATATTGCAGCCAATTGCTAAAATAATTTGTTCATTTTTTCCCCCTCATTAATGTACACAAAACACCCCACCCACATTGAAAGAAAAAAACAGAATTATTGAAATTTTTGCAGATTTATTAAAAAAGAAAAACTGGAATATCACACAGGCATAGGTATTCAGGCCCTTTGCTCAGTATTTAGTCGAAGCACCCTTTTGAGCTAATACAGCCATGAGCCTTTTTGGGAAGGCCGTTTTACACACGTGGATTTGAGGATCCTCAGCCATTCCTCCTTGCAGATCTTCTCCAGTTCTGTCAGGTTGGAGGGTGAACGTTGGTGGACAGCCATTTTTCTCTCCACAGATGCTCAATTGGGTTTAAGTCAGGGCTCTGGCTGGGTCATTCAAGAACAGTCACTGAGTTGTTCTGAAGCCACTCCTTCGTTATTTTAGCTGTGTGCTTCGGGTCATTGCCTTGTTAGAAGGTGAACATTCAGCCCAGTTTGAGGTCCTGAGCACTGACTCACTGTCCTGAGAATGTTTTAGTCCAGGATATCCCTGTACTTGGCCGCCTTTATCTTTCCTTCGATTGCAACCAGTCGTGCTGTCCCTGCAGCTGAAAAACACCCCCACAACATGATGCTGCCACCACCATGCTTCACTGAAAGGTGATGAGCAGTGCCTGGTTTTCTCCACACATACCGCTTAGAATTTAGGCCAAAAAGTTGTATCTTGGTCTCATCAGACCAGAGAATCTTTTTTCTCACCATCTTGGAGTCCTTCAGGTTTTTTTTTTTAGCAAAGTCCATGCAGGCTTTCATGTGTCTTGCACTGAGGAGAGGCTTCCGTCAGGCCACTCTGCCATAAAGCCCCGACTGTTGGAGGGCTGCAGTGACTGGTTGACTTTCTAGAACGTTCTCCCATCTCCTGACTGCATCTCCTGAGCTCAGCCACAGTGATCTTTGGGTTCTTCTTTACCTCTCTCACCAAGTCTCTTCTCCCTTGATTGCTCAGACGGCCAGCTCTAGGAATAGGCCTGGTCGTTCTAAACGTCTTCCATTCAAGGATTATGGAAGCCACTGTGCTCTTAGTAACCTTAAGTACAGCAGAATTTTTTTTGTAACCTTGGCCAGATATGTGCCTTGCCACAATTCAGTCTTTGAGCTCTTCAGGCAGTTCCTTTGACCTCATGATTCTAATTTGCTCTGACGTACTATGAGCTGTAAGGTCTTATATAGACAGGTGTGTGGCTTTCCTAATCAAGTCCAATCAGTATAATCAAACACAGCTGGACGCCAATGAAAGTGTAGAACCATCTCAAGGATGATCAGAAGAAATGGACAGAAATGGACCGAGTTAAATACAACCCCAATTCCAATGAAGTTGGCGTGTTGTGTTAAACATAAATAAAAACCGAATACAACCTATATATATTTTTGTTCAACCTATATTTAATTGAATACGCTACAAAGACAAGATATTTAATTTTCAAACTGATAAACTTTATTGTTTTTAGCAAATAATCATTAACTTAGAATTTTATGGCTGCAACACATTCCAAAAAAGTTGGGACAGGTTTAAAAAAAGACTGAGAAAGTTGAGGAATGCTCATCAAACACCTGTTTGGAACATCCCACAGGTGAACAGGCTAATTGGGAACAGGTGGGTGCTATGATTGGGTATAAAATGAGAAAAAAAATAAATAAATGAATTGCTCAGTCATTCACAAGCAAAGGTGGGGCGAGGTTCACCTCTTTGTGAACAAGTGCGTGAGAAAATAGTCGAACAGTTTAAGGACAGTGTTCCTCAACGTACAATTGCAAGGAATTTAGGGATTTCATCATCTAGGGTCCATAATATCAAAAGGTACAGAGTATCTGGAGAAATCACTGCATGTAAGCGGCAAGGCCGAAAACCAACATTGAATTAATGTGACCTTCGATCCCTCAGGCGGCACTGCATCAAAAACCAACATCAATGTGTAAAGGATATCACCACATGGGCTCAGGAACACTTCAGAAAACCAATGTCAGTAAATACAGTTCGGCGCTATATCCGTAAGTGCAACTTGAAACTCTACTATGCAAAGCAAAAGCCATTTATCAACAACACCCAGAAACGCCGCCGGCTTCTCTAGGCTCGAGCTCATCTAAGATGGACTGATGCAAAGTGGAAAAGTGGTCTGTGGTCCGACGAGTCCACATTTTAAATTGTTTTGGAAATTGTGGACGTCGTGTCCTCCGGGCCAAAGAGGAAAAGAAACATCCGGACTGTTATGGACGCAAAGTTCAAAAGCCAGCATCTGTGATGGTTTGGGGCTGTGTTAGTGCCAATGGCATGGGTAACTTACACATCTGTGAAGGCACCATTAATGCTGAAAGGTACATACAGGTTTTGGAGAAACATATGATGCCATCCAAGCAACGTCTTTTTCATGGACCCCCCCCCTGCTTAGTTCAGCAAGACAATGCCAAACCACATTCTGCACGTGGTACAACAGCGTGGCTGCGTAGTAAATGAGTGCGGGTGCTAGACTGGCCTGCCTGCAGTTCAGACCTGTCTTCCATTGAAAATGTGTGGCGCATTATCAAGCATAAAATATGACAACGGAGACCCCGGACTGTTGAACAGCTGAAGGTGTACATCAAGCAAGAATGGGAAAGAATTCTACCTACAAAGCTTCAACAATTAGTGTCCTCAGTTCCCAAACGTTGATTGAATGTTGTTAAAAGAAAAGGTGATGTAACACAGTGGTAAACATGACCCTGTCCCAGCTTTTTGGGAACGTGTTGCAGCCATAAAATTCTAAGTTAATGATTATTTCCTAAAAACAATAAAGTTTATCAGTTTGAACGTTAAATATCTTGTCTTTGTCGTGTATTCTATTAAATATAGGTTGAACATGATTTGCAAATCATTGTATTCTGTTTTTATTTATGTTCAACATATATGGGTTGTGTATGAGTGTCACAGCAAAGGGTCTGAATATTTATGGCTGTGTGATATTTCAGTTTTTCTTTTTTAATAAATCTGCAAAAATTTAAACAATTCCGTTTTTATCTGTCAATAATGGGGTGTTGTGTGTACTTTAATGAGGAAAAAAATAACTTCAATGATTTTAGGAAATGGCTGCAATATATCGCTAACCTATCTGGGACCACGAGTTTGTGATCTCCCTACCTGGTTTCCCGGTCAGTAAACACCCTAGCGCTAACCATTGTAGAGCCAGCAGCCTATGTGGCAATGGACTTTCCCACCAGCTCATTCATGTTCATCGTTTTACACTGGACTGCGTCACTACAGTAAATCTTAATCATCATAATCAGATTTGGTGATGTGTACGGACAGGTACTGTACATTGTGTATGTGCATGCTGAGTTGTAAGCTGTTAACTATATTGTTAAGGATACCATACAGCAATTTTTATAGATATTCGCAAACATTTGAAATCTTAGTAAAGCGTTTTATAAGCATAGTTTTTGGTATATTTATTGGCATTTATGATCACTCTTAAGGGAGCGTCAGTTATTTGTGGAAATTTGCTATTTGTGGTCGGGCAAGTTCCCTACACTTGCCCACTGTGCACAGTATTAACTCAAGTCAAGTTTATTTGAATAGCCCTTAATCACTAAAAAGCCTCAAAGGGGCTTCACATACCCACATTTGGCAATGATCCCTTAATGTAAACCCCCCAATCGGGCAATGAAAAACTCAAAACCCCATTTTAGGAAAAAAAGAAACCTTCAGAAGGAACCGCATATGGGGAGGGGGGGGGGGGGGGGGGGGAATCCCCCTTCCAGGATAACTCCGCTGCAACGGATGTTGAGTGGGAAACGTTCATCACATAGTCTGGTGCTGTGCAATGTTCATTACGATGCCAAGATGCTTTACAATGTTCATTAAGAGAAAAGGTGCCCCAGGTAGATGTATAGGTAGGACAAGGGGCAGTAAAACAGGTTTACGTGTAGGCCTGTTTTAACTAAATGCCAAAGAGTAGAAATAAGTCTTTAGTTGGGATTTAAAATGTTCTTCTTTGGTAGTTGCTCTAATATTTGCAGGTAGAGCATTCCAGAATACTGGAGCCCGAATCGAAAATGCTAGGGAGCCTGCGGACTTCATTCTGGCTCTCTGAGTCACCAAAAGACAGACGTTTTGTAAGTGTAGGTTTTGGGACAGAACAAACAGTACAACTAATTGAGTGGGATAAGAGGGTGTTAACCCATTGTAATAGTTATGAGTAAGTAACAGGACCTTAAAATCGCATCTCAAGTAGACCGGGAGCCAATGCAAGTTGAATGGAGATAATCGAACTTTCTCGACCTCATCAAAGGTCGGATGAGAGCAAAATTGAACTGTTTGGTTGCCACAATGCACACCACTTTTGAAGGAGAAATAGCCCTGTACATCACCCTAAAAACACCATATCAACTTTGATGTTTGGAGGTGGGAACATGATGTTTTCAGCAAATGGTACTGGTAAACCTAACATTATTGAAGGAAGGATGAATGGGCAAATGTACCGAGACGTTCTTGACAAAAATCTGCTCCCATCTACGAGGATGATGGAAATGAATCGAGGGTGGACATTTCAGCAGGATAATGATCCAAAACATACTGCAAAGAAAACTCTCAATTGGATTCAAAGAAAAAAATAATAAAGCTGCTAGAATGGCCCAGCCAATTACCTGTCTTGAATCCAATCAAAGATCTATGGAAAGAACTGAAACTCAAGGTCCATAAAAGAAGCTCATGGAACCTTCAAGATTTGAAGACTGCTTGTGTGGAGGAATGGGCCAAAATCACACCAGAGCACTGCATGTTACTAGTTCCTCCATACAAGAGGCGTCTTGAAACTGTCATTGAAAACAAAGGCTTTTGTACAAAGTATTAAATCAATACCAGTTGGCGCGTTCAATACTTTTTCCCTGTGTCATTTCACATTATTACACACAACTTAATTTCGGATCTTATTTGTTCTACTTTCTTTGTATGCATGGATTAATTGTTGTTCCCAACATCTGGTGAAATTTTCATGTCAATTTCTCATATTTAATGAGAATATTTAGTGAAGTGTTAAATACTTATTTTAGCCGCTTTAAATGGGACTGGCCTACAGTTTGCACTAGCTTGTGCCCCCCATAGGGCCGCATTAGGGTGACACCCCCATCCTACCTAATAGGATGCGCAACATGGGGGCTTGGGGGAGACACCTCATTAAGTGGTAAAAACTTATTTGGTTTTAACCAAGTCTCACAAAGACGTATCATATTAAGATTATGGTCTCTTGACTAGAACAGCTTTTGAGGAAAGCAATCTAATATTCATAAGACCGATTTTCATTAAAGTGGGGTGATCGGTGGTATTTGCATCAAGGGTAGTCATAGTAGTAATATTAATAAGATTGCATTGTCTCGAACCCATATTAGATTTCGGGTTGCTTTGGGCACGGCGAGAGATCAATACTGCAGGAATCTGGTAGTTATTTCTCGACTTTCTCGGCTCATCGGTTGAATGAGTGCTTAAATTCATCACACAGTACGACCACAGTAGAAAGCATAACAGTCCGCAATGCATTAGTGGGTAGTGGATCAGAATGTGTAGTATGTCGCGCTAATGTACATACATGGTATAGGACTATTTGTGTTGTTACAGTCTATGTCTATCATAGTACTAGTTAGCCTTAACTTACAGACTCCACTCCTGTTCTAACAGGCTTGCTAATCACCGGTGTCCCGGCTTGCTCTATTTGAACTGTCATGGAAAGCTCAAACAGTAATCTACAGTATGTTGTGCCATTGTGTTTTGTGTCTTGGTTTTAAAGTTAAACAAGTCACAGCATATATCTGTCAATGTCGCTCTCCAGGTCAGTGTCCAACATCTTTGAGCTCAGATCAGCAGAGCTCGTTGTCAGCCAACCACAGCAGCGACAGCAGCAACGGCAAGAAAATGGCCGTGATCGACTTGACATTAGACAGCTCCTCAGAAGACGAAGAACAGGAATCGCCGCCGCCACTGCCGCCACCACCCCTGCCTCCATTGCCTCCTCCCACCAAACGATCCTGTCCGTCCATTTCCCCGACATCGCCGCCAGTCCTCAACAAAGGGTCAGTCGGACAAGGAGCGCCGGTTGTGATTTTGTCTGCTCTCATAGCTTAGAAATCATCAATTGTGGACAAGGCTCACATGGGAAGTGAAGCATCGTCATATTAAATGATTCATGAGGTTTTCACTTGAGTGCACGAATAGGTTTCTAACATTATGCTTGAACAGCCACACAGTTGGTAACATAAAATGTTGCGTGTGTAACATTTGTTCTTTAAATCCCTTGTGACAGGTAGGTAGACCGCTTACTAGAGGCTTTCCTGAAGGAATAGACAAGACAAACAGTCATTTAGTCTAATGCAGTAATATATATAGAGAGAGAGAGAGCCAGTGTTGAATGGTATTTTTCATGTTCCAAGTTTACCTGTGCAGTCAGGATCAGATCTGTATAAAACTTGGTTTGATTTTATGATTGACATATATTTTTCTGTTGACCATGTCATGCTTCTCGCAAAAATGTGATAGGAATCATAAAGTGGATAAATGTGCCCTGTATGTTCTTAAATTCCTACGCTTTAATTGTGTTACACTTAAAAACACCTTCATTCCATACTGATAAATATGACATCAAACGTGACTATCAACATGTGACAATTTGTCTCCTCTTCCCAATCTGCCATCAGGGTGTTGAACCTGCACCACCAGGCCTCCCCGGTGAGTCGTGCGTCCAGCATGACAGCTGTGGACACTAGCTACATGCCCCCTGTCCCCCCACTGATCCAGGACTATAGACCCTACTACCACACCCCCAATGACCTTCCAGGTAATGAGCAACACACACAGATTAACACAACAAGAGCAAGTTCAGGTCCAAATGTTAGAAGCAGTGGTAAAACCAAGGGTTTCCAAGACCAGTAGGTGTTTGTATCCTTAAATTGTTAGTGTAAATCAAGGTACATGACTACCGATTTTCAATATATATAAATATATATTTTTTTTAATTTAATTTTATTTATTTATTTTTGTAAATATGAGCCCACATATGACCAAGAAAAAAAAATCCCTGTGTGTGCCTTCTGCTCATATAGAGTATTGTGTGATGTACTCAAGCACACCAACAACACACAATGATGTCTTTCATAGTACTAAGACTGACCTGTAAGAGGCAGCATGGCATCAGGACTGCCGGAAAGAAGAGAAAAAAGTAGAAACAATAGAAGAAGCTATGCTAACGGATAGCTTCTCTGGCAACTGCATTGCCGTTGTAAACTCTTTTCCTTATCCTATTATTGTGGTCCATGACTTGAGAGATATGTTATACAAAATCAGTTGCACCTCTATTTGTGTTTGGCAACAGCATGAGTTTCAGGTCACTTCCCAATTAACTATTGTTCCAATTCATGACACAATCAGTCTGTAGCTCAACCGGACTCAGTATTTACCACACAAATAATAACTTGCGACTGTAAATACTGAACAGAATTGTCGGCCCCCCGAACGTTTTCTGAAGAAAAAGCACTCTTAACACACACCCCACCACAGGATAATCAGAGACATCTTATAATCAAATCAAATTTGGCCCAATTGTCAGTATGTGTTTGTGCCCTGCTTTAATCAACTTCTCTCCTTCAACTTAATTTGCAGATTTGAACTTCTTCTCTTTCCTGCAAGGTGACAATCATCAGGTATGCTTCACAGTACACCACATTGGCTATTTTTATTTTTTTTAACACAATATACAGTACATGGTGTGTCAGAAAGGTCCTAGGAGGAAAACAAATCACACAGAGCCAGCTTGGGTGAGTAGGGAGCTTGATCCAGCACGACGATGTTCTTCTTGGCCAGGAACTGTCAGATGCTCAGAGTATTATGAGCAGGTGCGTTTTCATTGTGACGCAGCAAAGCTGTCACCTCTTCTCACACACTGAATGAAGCATACACCGCAGGATCTCTTTGTAGACACGCTGATTGAACTGGTCCACATTCAAGGGGGAAACTTGTCATTTGTAGTTTTGGTTTGAAATCCAGTCAACCCTTGCTTATTGCGGGGGTTTCGTTCGAGAAATACCGCAATAAATGGAATCGGCAAAGTAGTCACCAAATATTTATTGTATAATTAGTCATAGTTATATTGTTATAATATTCTAAATTACTAGTTGTAATTACTTTATTATATATATATATATATATATATATATATATATATTTATAGATTTAACATGTGCAAAACAACGCCAATATGTGACACTTTATAGGTGCTGGTTTTGTTGCGCACTTGAGGTCACCGTCCACACACTCTACCCAAGAACATGCCTATTAAGGGCAGGTGTGCTCTGCTTGAGTGGGGTGAACAACAGCCCATGAGAATATGGTGCGAAGAGGCAATTTCCTGCCTTAAGCATTGACACCGTTCCTCAAACCGATGGTCCTGGCAAGGTAGTCACCGACAAGGATTATGGAAACCCTGTATCCTCAAGCAATTTGGTGACTTACCAATTGTATGAGTTGCGATTACTCAGTAAGGTTTCTTTTGCTACTACTGTAAGAATAAGAGCCCGTGTGAGTCATTGCAGCCACAATAAAATCGCATAGCCAGTAAAGCTAACTGTATCAGCGATGTGCAGGTGAGTCACTGCACTGTACTGACCTCTTAAAAAAATCCACAATGCACTCAATCCGCAATAAGTGAACCAAGATCTAGCTAGGGATTATTGTATATCTTTGTGAAACCAGTCCTGTTACCTTTGGGACACACCTCTCTGTGTATACATTAGTACTCGTGACATCAAGCTGTATCTCGCTTGGTACACACAAACTTCATTTTTGTTGTGACAGATCAATGCGATATCATATAACCTTTGACATTTGGTATCGCGGCCAAACCCGTTGCAGAACCATGCATACTGTGTGACACGACTGAATAGTTCAGTCGCGTTCGGTTGCGTCGCTCGGTGTGCGTCTGGCTTTAGGGTTCTGGTTCTATCATACCATTTTTTGGCATGATGACCCCTTCCTCCCCTGTCCTCTGCTGGTCCACACACACGGCGCTGTGTTCATCCATGCCGTCGAGTTTTTAAATTAGGCGTTTTCAAGCATACTGCAAATTATGGGCTTTTTTTTTTGTTTTGTTTCTGCCAGCCGGCCAAACATTGTTTTCTGTCAGCACGGTTGCATCTCAATAAATGAGAATATCTTGTTCTTATCCATCATGAGAGTGCATTTATTTCTGTAGTTCAATTTTAAAAAAAATGCAACCCTTATACAGTACTGATTCATGAAACACATTTTTCACATATTTTTCCAGAAGCCTTACTTAATTTGTATATTAAAGATCATCTTAATAGGATTAGAATTTCGTGAGATGGGGAACTTTGGGTTTTTGTTAGCGGTAAACTGCAATCATCAAAATGATAAAAAAACTAAAATCCTTAAATCTTTAACACTGTATGCAGTGAATCTACAGTATAGATAATACAGGATTTGAGTTTCAAATTTTGAATTGGAAAAACCTAAAATAGTTTTCTAGACGCACCTGGAAAGCCTGGTAGCAAAGTATTGCTCGCTATATGGTGTTAAATGTGTGAGGGGATTGACCCAGCATCTTCTCTCCAGCATTACAACATGGTGATGGCAGCGGCGGCGGCCGCCTCGGCCTCAGAGGACCACGAGCTTCTGCTCAACCGCTTCCTGCCCTACAGCACCTCCAGCTCCTCAGCCTCCTCCCAGCTGTTCCTCGACCAATCGGTAGCCAATTCGGCATCTTTACTGACTTTGCCGACCAACGGGGCCAGCAGCTCAGGCAGCAGCAGTAGCAGCAGCCTGGTGTCGTCCAGCAGCATCCGGGACGCTCACTCCTTGTCCTCACACTCGCATGCCGGGGTGCTGGGTGGCCGGGGCAGCGCAGAAGCAGCGGTGGCAGCTATTTACGGAGGAATTCCTGACGTTATATCGTTGGACTGACTCACAAAGAGCCAGGCTCGATCCAACAATTAATTTAACTGCAGGGTAGAGAACTGACTCACAAACTAGACTAGAATCATTGGAGTGTAAGAGGCGCACCAGGAGGACTTGACAGAGGTGTTGGTTCAAACAGTCGTGAAGGTCAGCTGAGCACATGGGTTTTGACTTTTTCAGTGGCTCACGTTCGGGCTACCGGTCCCAGCATGGCACAAACAGCAAAAACACAAAGGAGGACAGCTCTTTTTTAATGAACACAAGGTGGGGCAGCATGTACAGAGAACAAAATCTATTTTCTTCTTTTACTTTTGTATGTTCAACTGGGATACGTCCAGAGTAGCGAGCTGCTTCAACTGCTGTTTTTGACCACGTTATAGTTTGTGGTTCATATGTAATGTATGGCTCCTGCCCTGTTTAGCGATATCGTGGTTTCAAAGTCATCACTACATCTTTCCCCCGAAAGTCTGCTCCAGTCATTTCTCACTTTTACCCAAAATATATATTCCTTTACATGTTCAGGTTACACTGATCGTGTGATAGGGAATGTGCAGGTGGAGCGGCCATATCTCAGGGTTCCTACGTAAGTGTGGTAAGTATGGAATTTGATTTCATAGATTGCCAGGTAAAAGTATGGGAAAATTGAAACAAGACTGTTACAGCAGCTCTATTTTCTAAAACAAAAAAATGATGACTACCCAAAAAAAGGTATAGATCGATCTGAAATTGTTTTCGTAAAACTTTCCATTTTGACTACAAAACGCATGAAATTAGGATTTGGTAGTTTCATTCGTTATTTTTGTTGGCAAGTGACCATGGTATAAGCAGGTTAATGTACAATTATCAGGGATCTATGGACCGTCCTCCGCGGCACGTCGGTTCACGCCTCTACGTCGTCCATTAATCCCTGATCATTGTACACCTTGTCGGGCATTAACCCTAAATTCTGAAGATAAAGACCGGTTGGCGAAGAATCCCTTATTATCCCCCCCCCCCCTGGAAATTATTTGTCGACATAATGGCATGTAAAGAATCAGAATGATATACATTCTGTATACTCCAATGTCACAAATTATTAGAAAATTTTTTTTTTTTGCCGAGAAGTCTGGAAATTAGGGTCTAGAAAAAGTATGGAATGTTGGAAATCTCAAATGTGTAGGAACCCTGATATCTACTTCTGGTTTATCATTTGCACTCCTTTTGAAGACCCCGTCCACATCCAGCATTTAGACTGTTTTGGGAGCTTTGCATAATTTATATATGTAAATCAGGAGATGGAAGAGTATTTTCTTTTTTCTTTTGCTTAATGCCAAAAATAACAAGGTACCTTGATGCTGATCAGAGTGCACTCAAAAAGTGAGTCCTCTTGTGTCTTTCTTTGGACACTTAAACCGCATTCTTGGAGACATTCTTGCTCAACCGTTCAGAATAAATGAACAATGCAGTTGAAAGTCAAACCGCAGCCCTTCTGTAGTAGTTGTGCCAAGGCGGAATAGGAGGCGGTGACCGAGATTCAACGAGTACCTGTTTGTGTAAATGCTTCACTGCACGTTAGGGATGAAGGAGTCAAAAAGGAAGGTCTTAATATGTCCCCCGTTTTTGGAAACGTTGACGCATTGAGGAGGAGTTGACAAAAAGGTTGTTTCAACATTAAACGTACAAGCCACATGAAACAAAATAACGGACAGGAACTCAGTCCAGTGACAGCCATTCAAGCAAATGTAAACACAGTAATGCAGAGATACTAATTTCAAGCAAAAAAGGGACTAGTTGAGTGTCCAGATAAATTTGGGCCATTTTGCAGGTTTTGTGTGGCTGTACCCCTTAGCCCAGGTCATGCTCTTCTTTTTCAGGCCTCAAATTGGTTGAAACTGAATCAACAGTGCCTCAGCTGGCTGCAGCCAAGTAGTGCACTGCATTTGACCTCCTTTTTGTTTTGTTTTTCAAAACGTAGTTCAACAATAAACTCCACATAATCGTCAATTAATCGACAAATTGGTTGTTATGCCCATCCCTACGTTCAAACTTGAATTTGTAAATTCTTTCCGACCATATTTCTATTACATCTTTCGTCGGATGTTCTTCAGAAGTTCCACTGTGCGATGCACATGTTCAACTGATACGTCTGCAAGCTAGTCCGTGTGTGAAGTTGAAGCGTCCTCACCAGGCGGCCATTGAACTGGAAATATCAGTTTCCCTCATGAATGTACAGTACGATACATTTGTTGGGTGTTAGACACATTGCAGTCTTTGTGTCCCGAACCAGAGCAAAGCCTCGCAATCAGCTCACATTTGCCTCGGCTATAGTCAAGCTCACCAATGTTTTACCCTCCACGTCTTGAAACTTCTTTGCTGTCTTCTTATTCGTCTCCTTTCCAGGATTCCACTCCCAGACGTCTGCAGTCAGACAAAACATTCCCAAGCGTCACTGTGTCTCTAATCACTGCTGACAACAAGTGCCATTTGTTTTTGTTTTTTGTTTTTTTGCCGCGCACGGTCCTGTAGCCAGGTGACCCACTTTGAATTCACTCTCGCCCCTCATTGAGCAGTCCAAATGAAGTCTGAGCCATTAGTTAGCATTTTTTTTGTACTTATGTGAACGGACCAAACAAGGATCGCCTCTGGCGATGGTCCCAGCTCGCTTCGCTTCAAGTCCATAGAAGAGCTTTCAGAACAAATGATTCACTTTGCCTTCTCTCCATTGTACAGGATCTCCCACTAAGTGCATCGTAGCTTTTGGGACACCCTGCATTGACTGAGGTCCCATTAGATCTGAAGAGAGCCAGAATAAGAAGTGGGTCCTTTTTCAAATGAATTCACCCAAAAAAACAAAACACTTCAAACTGATTTCATCTTCTCACAAGAAACAACCCAGTCTATAAAACACAATCATTTTTGAGAGTTAGCTCTCTTGTCTTTCCTGTGTTGTGCACTATTGTATTTATTTGGTATTATTTCTATGTATGTGTGCGTATCTATTTTTATTTCTGTGGGAGAACGTGTATGTCACTATCATTCCAGATCTGTTTTGTTACATTATGTATTTAACTTGGTTTGACAGCAGCGTTCTTT
The DNA here is from genome assembly GCF_024500275.1 of Phycodurus eques. Classification (NCBI taxonomy): domain Eukaryota; kingdom Metazoa; phylum Chordata; class Actinopteri; order Syngnathiformes; family Syngnathidae; genus Phycodurus; species Phycodurus eques. Next base: position 34,331,160 of record NC_084526.1, on the reverse strand, counting down.
CTCACAAAAGGTACAGTTAAGTTATTAACTCATTCAGTTTCTTGAGAGCTTTAATAGAGTAAGAACGCTAGCCAGCTCATGCAAAAGTCATAATGACTGATTGCATGTAGCATCCCTTCCTGTCATTATGATAATGGGTCCGTTCATAATTACATAATGGCAAGTCATTGGAGGATTTATTTGACTTTAACCTGTCACAGGTGCACTTATTGGACCTTCTCTAAACACATGGTGGCAGAAAGTGGGTCTAAACTTACGCTTGCTGGGACCCCGTCTATGTCTGGTGCTGTTCTAATGCGATTTTGGTGTATTTGATCAGGCCACAGGTAGACAGATCCGCAAGCTCCACGGACGTGTGGTGGATGTCAGATGTATTCCATTCATAAATATGTGAACAGCAGACATCAAACCCTCTGCATCATTGTAGAAATCAATTCATAGAACCTTTTATTATTATTTTGAGTAGTAGTCGTATATTTTTGAAATCATCCCACAGAGCCTGGCGGCGTCAAGCTCCAGTCTTGTATGGATCGCTGCGATTACGTCCTCTTCCGCACAGAGATTTTGCCATGCGAGACTGTCATATTGTGCCATATTTAAAGGGAATGAGAGGAGGCGCTTTGATTGGACCTGATTGAAGTTGGATGTGTTCATACAGACAGCGGTGCAGGCCTCCCTCTTTTAAATAATCTCATCTGCGCAATTACCAAAACCTGTTCTAAACCGCCTCTGCGCAGCATGCCGGATTTACACTGGTCATGAAAATAGAGCCCATGGAATTAAAAAATTCCGAGGTCCATTTATGTTCTCCTGTGAAGGTTATAGTGCAATTTAGGTTCATCCTGCAGTTTCACCCGAAAACAGAATTTCCCTAACTTTTGGTCAGTAGTGTTTATTGAACCTTTTTTTTTCTATTCTTAAAGCACTGACAAAAAAAAAAAAACACGCACACACACACAAAAACAAAAACAAAAAACAGTGCAATATTTCAAGGAAGTAGCAATCCTGCAGTTGCTCACTCAGTGATTTTGACTTGTGGATTAGAAAGTGTTTTCTAATGATGCCTTTCACATGCAACCCAGGTTGAAGGTGTTCAACATTGAGTTTCCAGTTAGATTATGTTCTGTAGTGACATGGACAGTTGTGTAAACACTCCTAAATATTTGAACCAATTCAATATATTGTAACTTGGATCCTGGCTGTGTATCGGACTACGATATGTGGGTGAAGTATGGGGGTGTTGCAGGCCGTGTTGAATGTGTTTCTGCTCAAGTGCCCTGCCTTGGATGGATGGATGGACGGATGGATGGATGGACAGATGGACAGTGCGAGCGGGCCAGAGCCCAACCCAGCCCACCCTGCACTGAAACCGACGGATTAAATGCGGCCACTCCTCAAAAATGGTCATGATGTGTCCAACTGAAAGGGAAAATTGAATAATGTATATTATGCCTGTACGGAATCCTGAATATTACGATCCAAACGTGTTCGATGTTCGTTTGTATGCTTTTTGTGTCGATTCGGAGCCGCCCGAGGAAAGTAATTTATATTTTTTAAGAAAATGGAAGCTGTATCGAACAATGGAAGAAAGGACTGTGGCCAATGAAGAGTGTCATCGAGCTGTAAGAGTCACCACCTGCACTCAATGCCTTAAAACATGCACAGGTTTGGTTTCGTGGCTCCAACTCCAAAGCCACACAAGGCTTTTAAAGAAAAGGACTGTGCAGACTACAGTAAACCCTTGTCAGTTTGTACAAATGTACCAAGTGGAAGAAAAATATTTATTACATGCGTTGGAATAAATTGTTTACTTCTTGAATGTTAACTGTTTATGTAGAAAAGGTTTAGATGTATTAAAAGTGCATTCTCCTAGTTCACTGTGTTTGTGTGTGTGTGTGTGTGTGTGTTTCCTTATTTCATGTAAGGGAGTCCATCTTTGCTGTTTGACATTTACTGTCAGGGTCCACAAGCGTTTGGCCAGTCACATGTAGACATTCAGCTTATTTTAGGAGGTTTTATCCAATTATGAATTTTACACTTTAATAATTGCAGCCATTTGAGTTCACATACTCCAATGCCATTATAAGTACAGCCGCAATTTGTCAGACTTACTTATAGTATACTTCCATGCTTTCCACATTCTTATTTGATCTCATTTTAAAATTCTCTTATTTAATATTTGTAATTCATGGAGTCATAATAAATTAAATAATTTTGGAAATGTTATTTTAGTAATAGTTTATATTACGTACAATAAATCAACCGATTATTGAATGAGGTGAACTTCACGAACCGTCCTTCAAGCTGAACTCTGGATGGCAGCAGAGAGTCGTTTGGAGGAACTTCAAACCTCCATTTCAAGACAACGTTAGCCGAATATCAGTTTTTAAAAATACCAATGTGCTTGCTAAAAATTCTGTGTTTTTCTTAATGTGTGTGTGCTTGCTAAAAAAAAAATATTTTATTTTTTTTTTTTCTTCATGTGTGTGTCGATTCGAAATCATCCAGGTCATGGTAATCTGCAAAGGTTGAGGAGAGGCAACTGGACTCTTCGTTGTTGAATTTTTTGGCGCTTATTATTGTTTTCTGGCAACACTAAAAAAAGAACTTGGTCAATTATGCTTAGCAGTTAGGCCTTCGTCAAGGTGGAGGGCCATTTGAGCAGTTCCAAATAGCAATCAGTGTTAGCGCAAAACCATCAGGCTTCTCCTAGTAAAGCATACACATTTGGGGAAAAGCCTACTAGAACATCTGAAATGTATTTGGGGTTCATTAGCGGCACTTTAAATAGTGGAAGATAACTGGGATAGGCTCCGGCACCCCCGCGGCCCCCCGTGAGGAGAAGCAGTGCGGAAAATGGATGGATGGCGATGTACAGATTGTAGGTCACACTAATAATCGATAATCTTTTGAAATGATTTATCTTGGTCTTATTTTCTTTGCATCACGAAAGCTTGGTATTTGAACCGGGGTGTGTGGACTTTTCGTATCCGCTGCAATTGAAAAAAAAAATCATTTGAACTTTTGCACTTAAATACATTTCATTCATTTTTACTTTACAGTAGTAGTCAAATATGTACTTCTAATTTTACCAGTCTTTTTTACACAGGTACATCGGTACGTTGAATTATGAGTGCCTCGATTTGAAGGTTTTTCCGAGCTACGAGCCATCGCTTGATCGATTTTTTTACTTTGTATGATGAGCCACAATTTGATTTACGAGCAAGCTTCAGATACTCGTTCTTTTTTTTTTTAACATTCTCTTTTATTATGTTTTATTTTTTTCCATCTTTCTTTATTGAGAACGCGTATTGTGGTGTTTCTTTTGGTCCTGGAACAGATTTAATGAAATGTAGAAAGTTTATGTAATATATGATACGAGGAGTCGAAATGTATTTGATATACCGTAGTAGGCACGTGTACACATAGATCCCGAGTGGTGCGCTAACACCTGCCCTTTTGCCCTGGATGGAAAAAAAAAAAGCACACTAGTTTTTTTGTCATCTTCATCAATCCCACCCAAAGTGTTTTGATAGTTGAGGGACATTTGTTGGAGTCTTTAGGGGTATTGTACATATTCTCCCACTTAATTTTATTTGGGGTTGATCAGAGGCACTTGAAATGGTGGCATTTCTTTCACATACATTTGAATGAGATCACTTTATTCTGAACACATTTATAAGAGGGTGTGTGCACTTGTGCCACCATGTTATCGCAGTTGTTTATTTTTTTCAGTTTATTTTTTCCAATTGAGTTGTACATGTTATTGCTTAACTAATAGTGGGAAAAAGGTTTTCATTGATTTATCTTGGTCTGATTTTTGTATATCGCAGAAACCTGCCCTTTGGTGTGTAGACTTTTTATATCTACTGCAGCTTCCCATCCCCTCCTTCGTTAATAGTTGTAATATTGACTGGTTTGAAATAAATATATAGGGTTATATCTATATTACAGTTTTTTCTCAATTGTATGAATGCTTTTGGCGATGGGTGCCCTTTTTTGGCTGAAGCACCTGCCCCCAAAAACGCCTGTGCGGTTGCCGACAAGTCGCCTAAATTGAGTTTGAAGTCGAGCTTCTCACTCTCTCTGAGTGAGTACTTTGGCCGCCTCTCCCTGTGAGAGCAGTGACGATGGGGATGTATTTGGTGGAGAGGAGGGGGCCTGCATATGTGATGCTGAGGAGAGGGGAGGGATGACAGCTTTTATTGCATCACACCGAGCTCTTTACCATCGGAGCAGCTCCTGCACGTGTGCGGAGGGGCCCAGCCGTGACCGAAGACAACAATAACAGCGTTCGGTCCAACAGCTCCATCTTTATGAACCTGGAGGACATCGACGTCTCTGCAGACGGCAGCCCGGTTCTCCAAGTCCTCCTCTGCTTCGTTTACTCCCTGGTGTGCGCCGCGGGTCTCGTGGGCAACCTTCTGGTCTTCTTCCTCCTGCAGGGAGTCAAACCTGAGCGCAAGATGTCCCGGATGAACTTTTTTGTGGCTGGTAGCCTATCGAGCCACTCTCATAAATCCTCAATCATCACTGAAAACACTGAAGATGAGGAAATACAAATCTTGTATTGACTTGGCTAAGGGATTCTTTTTCACAGGCATCACAAGGGGAAATGGCGTTTACTCACAAAGGTAAAGCTTACGTATGGCAAAGACTTGAAAGCAAAGCAATAATAACAGTCCAGATAACAGATATTATTATTATTATTAACAGTTATTATTGCTTTAAAGCAAAAATAACTGTCAGTTATAATTCTCTCTCTCTCTCTCTCGCAATTGTATTAATCCTCTTGTGTCCTCCTCCGTCCCCAGTGCTCCCTCGGCGTGTCTCCCACTTCGCTGCCCGCTCCAGCCACGCCGTCAAAGTCTTCCACCTGCCCGCGCCCCCGCTTCCCTCACCTTCCCTGTTCCAATGGCTAACCATCGCTCCTCGGATATCCTACCCACTGAGCTGCTCATTAATAAACCGTTCTCATCTCCTTCCTCTGCCTCCGCCAGCTTTTGGGTGCAGTCCTTTTTCATACGATTACCAATCGAGACACACCATTTTCTTTCCGCGGCATTGAGGCAACCAGCCTGTGGCATTGCCTGGGAGTTGTGGAAGCCCAGATTTCCTTGATGCTTGTTGTCAGTTCTTCTTTGTTTTGGGGTCTGGTGCCCCTCATTTTTTCTCTTGCTAATACCCTATAGATTCTCAATGGGGTTGATTCAATTTTTTTTCCCTGCACCATAGTCTAAAAAGAAAATAAAACACCACATATGAACACCTATCTTGGCATAAGATACTTAACGGAGACATTTCATATCGTATCAGATACACTGGGCAATAATTATTTGCTCTTCAATTAGCTAGCGATAGCTCCAAGTGCCTAATTAGCTTATTAGCTAATAGCTATGCAGTACGCACCATTACAGGCCCCTGCCGAGTCAGTGCCATCACAGAGCAATTTAAGAGGAGGCCTTGAAGCATGGTCAACTGTTATTCCATAGATTGTGTCAAGTTTTTAAGTCAACCATTACTTGGTCATTCCCTTTTACACAGGTGCGGTTCTGACCATAGATATGAATACTATACGCCAGTGCGCTGTAGCAGCCCGGCTAACCGGCGTGCCTACATGCCGGCCATGTTGGGAAGGTCGATGTTCTGTTCAAAGGCAATGCATGGACATTGAAATTAAGTCATGACTTGCTCATTTCTCAACCTTTTTTTCATGACATTTACTTGTTTTGTCAATGCCGAAGTGTGTGCTATCGCAGAACTTTTCTTCTTAAAAAAATAATAACAATTTGAGGGAAAATTCATCGTAAGGCAATAGGGCTGGCCTCGCCACTGCTCCCATATATTATTATTTTTAGTTGATGTTCATGCCCTGAAATCAGAATTTACTCACCAGTTAGTCTTTACTTGTGTAGTTTTTTTAACGGAGTACTTTGTAACTCTTACCCAAGTAAATATTTGGATGACTACTTTTTACTTTTACTTGAGCCACATTATTCTAAAGTAACAGTACCCTTACTTGATGACAATATTTGGCTACTCTACCCACCTCTGTTGAGCGGTATGACCACACCACTTAACACTTTGTCTCCATTGTTTTATCAGGTCCACTGTAGCGCTGGTATTGTTACCGTATATCTCATAAATATACGGTAACAAGAGTACCATTGTGAGCAAATGGTACAGTACAAAACATGCTGCCTCTGCAACTGTCAATTTTCCCTCTGCTGGAAGGCGTAGCCCGAGAAATTTGACAGCTGGGTGCCAGCTTCACAACTTGTGGATATATAAAAACAACTACGAGTATGACTTTCATCAGACAACAGCATGAACCCCAGTCACGAAGGAGGGTTTTATGTGACTTTACCATCCAATTCAAGTTCAGATGTGTTTATAGAAAATACAATAGACCAATAAAGAGTGAATTTAGCACATCATTTAGATCTCGAAGGGAGCTGGGAGGTGGCCCTGACTGAAATGTCATACCCACACACGTGGTTCAATTTCCCCGAACACCAAGAGTCCTTTGACATTGTAGACATGTGGCACCCCACCCCTCCAAAACAAGATGAAGTCCTGCCTAAGGATGTTGACAAAAACAAATATAAAATCGAGACTCTTCACTTGCCTACGGGGTATTATGAAGATATTGTAAAAATCGGAAATGATGTACTTATTGTAGCCAAAATCGTCTACTCCCATCTCAAGGGGATATTTTTGGGGGGCGGGAGTGAATGTTTTTGAGTACGGTTTAAACCACCCCTATCTGACATATTTGGTATGCTGGTTTCGCTCTGGACCTAATTGGACCATTTCCCCCCACCCGGCTAATATAAAGGCAGGTCTGTATCTCTATCATCTATATGTCCACACAGACGTGATTCAGCATCAAGCACTAGGTGATGCATTTGCACCACTATTAAGAACAGTACTAATAGAGGGGGTACACAGGAACATTGTATTGAAAGCATTCAATCCCCATTATTATCTGCCTGTCTGTAGAAGACATATTGAGGATATAGGAATCGAAATCAAGACGGCTCAAAACCACCTTGTTAGATTTACACACGGGAAAGTTATCCTCACCTTGCATTTCAGACCTAGATAAAAAGATGGTGGCATTGGAGACTATTGTTTCGTAAATTATTTCGAGAGCCGTGGAAACTGGGTAGTAACCCACCTGTTACTGCCCGGTTTCGACGGGTTACTGGTTCAATATGGATGAGGATTGGGTTTCATCTTTGCCAAGTTATTCCGTTTTGTAGCCCCGTTAGTCAGAAAAAAATGTTTTTAACATAGCAAGGCAGCATCTGCAAACGGCGGCTAAAGATATTGCGACAGATGTCACAGTGTGTGTGATGGACAGAATACATCGCAAAACTGACTCTCAAGAAGGTTCCGGTTTAATGGTTTTGGCGCAAAGACCTGTTAAAAGACCAAGCGGGCAACGTCTGTGGCTGAATAAAAAGCGACGACACATCTCTAAAGAGAAATCAGTCGCGAAAAAGGAGATGCTGGAGAAGCAACGCGGACATCTTCTCTTGAAAAGCGTTTGGAAAAAAGGATCTTTTGCATCACAAGTCTCCGGAATGTACCCTGACAGAGCTGGATCTATTTGCTCCGCCCAGGACACAATTCTCAATGGATCAGAGTCAATATGTTGAAATCTTACCTATAGCATCCCTCACCAACGGAGGTCCTATCGAGTTTTTTCTTATTCCCAGGGACGGAACTAAATATTTGGATCTCACCCCCTTAACACAATTTTCCATGAAGTCGACAGGCTGATCTCACAGTCAAGTGTGACCCATCCTTACAGAGCTATGATAGAAACTTTTCTGTAGACTCTCTAAAAAGTCAATTCACAACCGGCATGTTTTACAAAGATACAGCCGGACGAATGGACTCACAGGCGATGATGTTAAAGGACTGGTGCGCACATCTCACTTATTTCAAGGTTCCGACCTATTCCATGTTATAGGACCTCTGCTTGCGGATATATATTTTTTTGCGACAGACATGTTTTAAAATAATGTGGATCTCAGAGTTAAACTCATCAAAGCCAATGATGGCTTCTGTTTTATGAGCCGTCCAGATCCAAACTATCATCTGAAAATATTGTTTCTCTCTTTGTGAAAAGAGTAACCGTCTCTTTAGGGCACGGCGCAGCGCTCAACAGACAAAACGCCTTATATCCTTTCTCGCGAATTCGTGTGAAAACGTACTCCTTTCCTCAACACTCGAAAACATGTACTCAAGATAATCCTTTTCTGGGACATACGCCTCGCTGCGTGGGCTTAGGACTTGTGAATCACGATGCTTTTGATGGAAGGAAAGATCTAAACCCTTTCAATTGCGCCCATCGTAACTTGGAATATTTAGCTCTATGTCAAGAGGGGACACGGATCCCATCCAAAGCATTCCAACCACAATTTACCGCCGGCCATGCTGTTCTCGAGTATCATAACCTTTTTTACAGCTACAGGGAGATATCTGAAAGATCACTTTCTACAAGGACATGCGCTTTGTGTTTAATTTGAACCCTAATGATGACACAGGGGGTCTATCCGCCGTTTCCAACTGAAGTTTAAGGTTAAAGAGATTCAGAAGTCCCCTGCCCCACGCTAACCACTTTCGTCCTATTCTGGATATCAATTCTAAAAGACAGGTTGTTGGTGGATTATTACCGAAAGGATAAACGGGAGAGATCTTGAAACCGTCACGAAACGTTTGCAAGGCAAATTGTTTGGTGGAGTGTATGCTTTTGACGAGTTACAATTTTTACACACTACGCCCCCCGTTGACCTTTGACCTTCAAGGGATTTGATCACGTGGCATCATTACAAGGGATGTAACAACAGTCATGATATCGTGATATTGCGAAATTCAAAGTGCCTCGATATTGTCGTGGTCTTGTCTTGATATAAAATAATAAGCCGTTGTGTTTAAAATGTAGTTTTAGTCCCTCCATCCCCTATGTGCCAGTGCTGCTGTCTCTGTTGAGGACTTGACTGCAAGTCATTTTTATGGGAATCCAACCATCTATGTCCGACCCCGGCTAAAATCCGCGGTAAACCGACCATGGCTGAACAAGGTGGACAACCGGCAGCCCCTGGGGATGTGGCAGACACCAGGGGGGGGGGTGCAGAGCTGAATTGATTGAAAACGCAATCTAACTGATTTGATCAATCCAAGTATTCCACGGACACATGGAAAAGATTCCACTTGTGTGTGGATTCTGACGTCTTTTGATTTTTAACTCGGTTGGAGATCAGACTGGTATTTCATGTCACAAAGGTTACAGCCTGTCTGACTTTCCCCCCACAGGTATCTAGTGAAGAATTCATCAACACGAATGCCAGTGACTATGAAGTGACAGCCCCCAGAGTACAACTACAAGGCTCAGTGAGTGCTCGCCGGACGCGTTTTCCCGTCTCCCAGGCCACCTGCATTATTACCATTACCACCCTCCTGAGTGCACACTTGGATGACATTTTCATTTGGACAAAGGCCTGAAGTTCTTATCACAGTCGAGAGACCAATTTTGAGGGCTCCTTTTAAAGCTAAAAGGTTATCCTTCATTCTGGTTGTCCTTTTTCTGTTTCTTCTCTTAACAAAGCCCAAGGAGAAGGAGAATGATGCTGTTTCTAAAATCATTTAACTAATGTCACTTTTTGTTGTACAGTTTAGGCTGTTGCATGTGTGTATTTATCCATCTTATTAATGCTACACGAATGCAATTCATTAGCACTCACTCTTTTTCAAACTGTGTATTTATAAAAAGAAAACACAAGTCATTGTATGGCAAGTCAGCCAATCTGGGTTCTAATCACCATTGGAACATCTCTCTCTCTATTCACAGGTATTTATTATTGCATGCGTGATCGATTTTGGGACTTGGATCACATGACTTTCACTGATCCACCGTACTGTACTAGTGCCGTTTAACTCCATTCGGCAAATCAAATTGAGCCAGGTAGTCGCATGACTCCCGCAGGCCCCACACAGCCGAAGTTATGAAAGTGACCTGTTTACATGGAACATGGTAGAAATCTATATTTACCTTAGAGATAGTCTACAGCTCACTCGTGAACCGAGTGAAGATAAGATAGAGAAAGGATGGACGGACAATGAAAAAGAACAGCTAATGTCGGCATTTCAGCTTAGAAGAAGTCCACTTTGAACGCGAGAAACATTAAAGATGCTGCCTCAACCTGTGTTCGCAAAATGTAATGCTCTGCGGAAAAAAGCCCTGCAGGTCAACCACAACACATGAATGCAAGTTTCATTTTTGTGTGTTCTAAATGAGCAGGGAAAGAAAGAAATCGAAAATTGATGGACAGCACTGACGATAAAGCTGTACATTGGCAGAGCTCACGTTGTTTTGTTTTTTTAAATAATGAAACATGTCAGCATTGCTGATAAATGTGGGTGAATCCAAGTGTAATGAAATTATAATTATGTAACAGCTTGCCTGGTGATCATATTGTGCTCTTTCACATGGAAAAAAAAAAAAGAAGAAGCTCAAAATCATTTATGATGGCTAAAATTGCCTTAGTTCATGTTGTTAAAATGTGTTTTGATTTAAAGTTATATTTTTGGCCAGTATTTGAATTAGCCTCTTCACATTTTATATTTTTGTTTATTTGACATTTATGCGGTGTTTAAGAAATAAATCGGAATTTACCCAGCAGTTAGTGCTTTAGCAATTTTCACGGAATACTTACTAGCAATTATTTGTAGGATTCCCTTTATTACAATTACATGAGTCTTATGATTCTAAAGTAATTTAGTTGAGGAAGGTTTTGGGCTGTACTCTACCCAACTCTGCAGGTACAAGACTGTGACAGGAGTGACACCATAAAAGTGGCAAAGTAACAATTTCAGTCATTACATTCACCTCGTGTTGATATATCCATATAAAACGTGTTTAAAAACGTTTTCGGGTGTTTTTTTTCAGGTGTTTCGGTTTCAGGTAAGGCTGACTGACGTCACACCGTCACGCTTGCCCCAGGACGTCTTCGACTTCTCCCATTGATACTAAACAAGGAAGTCCCGCCCTTTAACGCAACCGATTGGGTGAAAAGTAAACTAGACCGCTAATGCTCGCCTGTGATTGGCTGCAGGGGCTGCTATCTAATGTGATCAGGCTTTGCGGTTTGGCGTCAGGTGGAACTCGCCCCGTGGGAGAACGGGATAAAACTTGGTTTGAGTCCACGGGAAGTTGTTGTTTTGTTGTACTGTTGATGTTTTTATCTTAGAAAGAAAGCATTTGACAATTCGACATGAAGAGTCTCAAGTACAGGCTGAAGAAGCACGAAGTTAACATCACTGTAAGTGGACTTTTTTTTTTTTTTTTTTTTTTAAAGGTTTCTGACGATTGTGGCTCCGTTGTTATAGCTGAATTAGCTTTAGCTGTGTGCTCGTGAATGACATTCCACATTTTGTGTTCAGGGTTAGCACCGCAAGTGTAGTTTGACCTCTCCTCCGCCGTCACGACGTCTTGTTCCCACTGTGGAAACTAGCAAGCACTGTGGGGCACCTGCAGTTCTTTCGAGCCACTTGTGTATAGTTACCTGCACAAAATATACAAGTAACCTTTTTTTGACCAGTGACAGTGCAGTGCTATCTAAATGAGTCCAATCTTGGTTTCGATTCAGCGGGGACATGCTAGCCCGACTTGTATGCGTGTTCTGAAGCTTCCAGTCTCAACAATGTCCGAACAGATTCAATTCAGTGTTCTGCCAGACAGTACGGTGCGTCTGTCCAAAACTAATAGATCACAAATGATGACAGATGACGTGCATTAGATCTTTTGATGTTTACACAGTACCATATAATAGGGGGCTCTGTGTTGACTCAAGCCTTACCTGAATGTTGTTTATAAATGTGGCCATGCGAGATGATTATACAATTATTTGTTGATCTAGTTCATAACCCAAAGACATCAGTGTCTTTCATGTGTCTACGCTCTATACATGCTAGAGAATAAACTTGCATTTTTTGGGTTGCTGGATTGAGGGAAAAAAAAAAAAGAATGTTTGACAAAAGAGTTATTTTATTTATTATTTTTAAATAAATGAACTGCCCTGCATTGAACCCTCATAAGTCAGTCAGTTGCCCCAAAAGTAGTTGGTACAAAACAAAACAAAACCATTATTGGGATGCCATGCAGTTTTTCAGCAAATCTCGTGAGACTTCATGTCACTGCAGCATCTACACAAGGGGTGTCGAACTTGTTTTCATCATGGGCCACATTGTAGTTATGGTCGACCTCAGCAGGCTGGTTGGTGAAACCACAAAAGTGTATAATCGGTACACCAAAAATCACTGTTTGGTACATACTTTGCTTTTAAACTCACAGTTCAGTTTACATAAGGATACAGTAAGGGAACAAAATGCAAAACAAGCTGCTTATGGTTTGTGTACACAGGGTCACATTTACTAACATTTAAAATAAAACATCAACAGATTATTTTTTTTCTTTTTAGGAAAGTGCAACATCAATAACTTGTCTTCTTTTTTTAGTATAGAGAGAATGCTGACCAGTCCAACAGTAACAGTTTGCGTTTGTTATTGCTTTGGCTCCACCTGATGAGCCCGGGAGAGGCTGTTTGAATGTCACTGCAAGTTGACGTTCTGCCATAAGTGTATTGCGAACAATGACATAGGCTAGCCAGGAACTGAGCTGCACGGTGTTTGTTTACGGACTAGGTGTGTGGCTAGTGCACAAGGCAGTTACAGTCCCTTATAACAGTGGTTGTCAAACTTTGTACACAAAGTACCACCTAAAACAATACTTGGCTTCTGTTCAGTCTGTATATGCTGCTACCTTTGGGTCAAATTCTCAAGAACTTTAATGTTGACTATCATAGTTATGCAGCAGACTCACAGTTATACCTAGCAGTGTCTTCAGATGACATTTCAATTGAGGCGTTGTGTTAATCTCTGAAACACAGGTGTCAAACTTAAGGCCCGGGAGCCAGATCCAGCCTGCCACATTATTTTATGCATCCCGCTAAAACGAATCATGTGCCTCAACTTCCATGATTCTTGATAAAATCTGTGCCAAAATTTCAAATTATCATATGTAATAATTCATGCTAAAATATTGCAAGCCATATTTTTGCTACCCACCCCACCACTTTTTTTCTTCTTTTTTTTTTTTTTTTTTACAGTAACTGAGCAACCTATTTCAATTTATTTGCGTTTTTGCTGTCGTAGGGCTATCATAGGGTCAAACCATTGGTCGGGGATTATGTCTAGGGTTGGGCATCGTTTGGATTTGGATCGCTCCTGATTCTGGTTCCTCATTTTGATTTCCGATTCTTTTAGGGGGCTGGGTCAAAAAGGTTTACATGGTTTAAATAAAGGGTGTCCAAATTATAAACATCCAGTTTCTTAGCAGCCCGCAGCATAGACTAAAATGGACATTTGACTCGGGGTTCTTTATGTCCAGTATCATTATCAAACCTATGAACTAAAAGGAAAACTAACCCAATTGAATTCATATTTATTAATTAATGTTTCTGCTAAAATTAAAATATAGTGTTGTTGTGACTGTTTTATCACGTCAAATGGTTTATTATGTGCAAGTTTTAACTTGACTTCCAGTTTTAAGCTTGTAGCCCTTTATTTTGAAGCATTTTGGCATGAAAAGTAACTTCACACGGCACCCGTGATTTATATTTATTTATTTTTATTTAAAAAAAAAAATATTCTTTTTTTTTTTAAACGGATGGAACCAAATGCTATAAAACATTGATTCATTTTCTTACCCACCGATGAGGCATAAGATTAGTGTTTGTGATACTGTGAGACAACATTTATGTGAATATTGTCCCAATTCATTGTGATGTAAAGTTGCTGCGGTGAGTTTTAGCTCAATGTTAAGCTTTTTTTTTTTTTTTTTTCTGTCATCGGCTCCAACGTTGGTTTGAAGACTAAAATGAATGCTAAAAACCATCAGTGCAAAAGTGCAACCAACCGTTTACCTTGTTAGCTGTCTCAATGTTGGCATAGACTTATTTTATTGTTTCACTCACCCAATTGCCTGATGGTTGACGTCACTGAAGGTCCGTGCGGTGGAGGCTGAGGCTTGGAGCGCGTCAGACGCTACACATCGTGAAAGCCTCCTTTGCACAATATAATCTTACTCCTGAGGCGACTGGTCATTAATTGGGGAAATAAAATACAGAAACAAGAAATGGATACAAACTCTCGTGCTCCTGCGCTCCTTGCGGAGAAACATGAAGCACGTATTCTGGAATTATTTTGCCTACATGGCCGAAAGTCAGGGAAAGCTGACAGAGTGCTGCAATTGCTCAGTGTGAATGGCCCCTTCGTCAAAGCGCAATGACAACGGGTTGCGCCCATCCCATATTTGGAAGTGGTAGAGTGGTGAGGCAGCAGCCTCGAAGGAAGTCTGGATGCTTTTCCCGCTGAGTGAACCCCATCTTGGCAATATATATTTGTCATTGTTGGAAAAGAAAGCCCCAACATTGCTTAATTCGAGGAGGAGGTGACGCAGCAGCAATACAAAAAATAAAAAAAAAGGGCGGGGGAGGGATGTGAATATCCCATACTGATTTCACAGTAGCATCTCGGAGATAAACTGGTTCGTGTGCTTTCTAGTTCCAGGAAGAGCGCTTCGAGGTGTATTTCAGGCTGATCTGAGAACTTTGAAAGGGAGTTTGAAAGCCTTAAGCAGAGACGTCTTGGTATATTATTTTTCTATTGACCCAAAGTTCGGGCTAGTGGGACAATTATTATGCCTTGCTCCATTTCCCCCTTGCCGTTCCCAGTACAAGTTCGCCAAAATAGCACTCAGAAATCACTCCGCCAGCCCCGCTCTCATTGGAGAACCTCTAGAATAGAAACACTTTCTATCTGCTGACACGACTCTGTGCGTCAGACACCCTCTGCATTGACGCTTAACAATATGATGCCCTCTCCATTCCAGACTTTCTTTTATACTGTTGTGACCGTAATTGGCCTGCTTACGATTAGTGTGACACCTGTTAGCTAAGTGCATTTGTCTTTGCCTTTTTTTTTAATGATGCTACCACAGAAAGGTACAAGTGATGGCAACAAGGAAAAATCATAACCAGAAATGTAGCTTTCCAGTAACACCACAAAGCACCTCAATGCTCAGAACAAGAAATACAGTTAATTACGATTATAACGTAATTTTATTATTTTTTAAAATTTTGTTTTTTTATAAAAACCAAGCAGATGCTAACATCAATAGCATCACTCTGCAATCATCTTTCTGTCCTACCCTAATGTGTAAGTCTGTAAATGGTATGCTGAGGTAGGTCCAGTGGTAGGTGTTTTTTTTTTTTTTTAGTTATAGTTTATTCTACTTATACTTTTGTATGACAGAACAAGAGTGTTGATTAAAACATTGTACAGCTAATAAAACTTTCCTGAAGGTGAAAGTGGCTTACTTTTACGCTAATTTCTATTGGGGGGAAAACGCAATTTATTAGTCAGCTAGTCACGATTTAGTTCATCTTTGGAGGTTTGACTGGACTTAACACTAATATTACTGTAGTTATTAATGACAGGTTGTATATATATATTGCAATTTATCCATTCTTCTATTCTTCTGCGACGAGCACATGCAATTTTATATGTTCAGTAAAGATGTTTAAAAAAAATGGTGTAGATGAACAGGATATTATAATTGCTTTGTAAATTTGGATTTTTTTATTTGTATTGTATTACTATTCTACACAGCTCAAGATGCAGAGGTAGTTATCAGCTCCCACCAATTACCATGACAAAAGACACAAAGCCAACTTGTCTGTGTGGGAAGCTTAAAAACGCCTTTCAGAAGTCAAGCACAGTTGTTTTCACACTGGAAGTTGCTTCTCCTTTTCTGCAGAGATTTTCCTGTGAAGGGTTCAAGCAAAATCCCTCTTCCTTGTCGCCTTTTTATTCCATTACTTTAAAGTCTGTCGTGCTTGAGGAAATGTCTGTTGAAGAAACGTGACATTAACAGAGGTCTGAGCAAGCATGTCATTTGATTTGATCTGTGTAGGCACACAGCAAAATACATATATTTCTGATAGTAGAGCCATTATAGTTGTTGTAATTAGGATAAGGTGAAAACACAGCAAACGTTCATTATAGGCTGTTGGGGTTTGATGCCAGGCTGTAGCTGAAAACACAGCAAAGATTGATGGTTTCTCTTTTTGATGATAATGATAGGTAGTCTGTTAATTGCGGGCCTTCCTAATGAAGTGACCCTGGGGAAAAAAGCTTTTTCCAAAGGTTGACGCTTCCTTTTCTTTTATATCCAAATAGGACAGAAATTGAATGCTAAAGAAAATATATTATTTAAAGAAACCATTCACATTATACTCGGATGGTTTTACAGCTAATTTGTTTAAACAAAGCAATGTCAACAAGAAAAACTTGATTTCCATACCTCTCAGTCTCTTTGAACTGCTCCACAGTCCACATTCACGGCCTCAGGAAACATGTACACTCAGCTGTTTTACTATATTGTTTGTTTTCCGAGACTTAACGTGTCTTCCTGTAAGTTTTGCAACTAGTTCACCGAACTATGACTTTCCACTACTTTAGTGCTTGCCAGCTTCATGCTTTTGCTTTGTGCTGTCACAATACCAAAATTCTGACTTCGATATTATCCATCCATCCATTTTCTTTACCGCTTATCCTCACTAGGGTTGCGGGCTGCTGGAGTCTATCCCAGCTATCTTCGGGCGAGAGGCAGGGTACACCCTGAACTGGTCGCCAACCAATCGCAGAGCACATAAAAACAAACAACCATTCACACTCACACCTACGGGCAATTTAAAATCAGAATGACAATAATCTTTATTTGCCAAGTATTTCCAAAAAACACACAAGGAATTTGTCTCCGGTAGTTGGAGCCGCTCTAGTATGACAACAGACAGTCAATTGACAGAGAACACCTTTGAGACATAAAGACATTGACAAAAAACAGTCACTGAGCAATAAAGGGTTGCTAGTTATCTGGTAATGCCGGTACATTTTTTTTTTTTTTTTTGACAATTGTGCAAAAAGATGCAGAGTCCTCTAGCACTTAGAGCAGTTCGAAAGACTGATATTGCAATGTCCGGTGCAATGACCATTGTACAAAGGGCGCCGAGACTCAAGATTGAGTAGTGCGATAATCTGGGACAATGTTGATTGTGCAAATGTTGCAGATTCAATCAGTGTGCAAATGGAGCAGATGCTACTCTGGCATGAGTGGCCAGTACTGGTCAACAACAGATATGCAAATAGTGCAGCGTGGCGAGACTACTACAGTGAGTGCACGAGTAATGTATAATTGGCCCCACAGAAGTGTGACAACAAACTCAAGTCAAGAAATTGCCAGCATCTTGTAATGGAATTGGAGGTTATGTGTTTAAGAGGTTGACTGCAAGCGGGAAGAAGCTGTTGGAATGTCTGCTAGTTCTAGTTTGCATTGATCGGTAGCGCCTACCTGAGGGAAGGAGCTGGAAGAGCTGGTGACCGCGATGTGGAGGATCCGAGAGGATTTTGCACGCTCTCGTCTTAGTTCTGGCAGCGTGCAAGTCCTCAAGGGTGGGTAGGGAGGGGTACCGACAATCCTTTCAGCAGTTTTGATTGTCCGTTGCAGTCGGAGTTTGTCCTTTTTCTGTGGCAGCACCAAACCAGACTAGGATGGATGAACACAGGACTGATTCGATGACTGCTGTGTAGAACTGCCTCAACAGTTCCCGTGGCAGGCCGTGCTTCCTCAGAAGCCGCAGGAAGTACATCTTCTGCTGGGCCTTTTTGAGGATGGAATTGATGTTGGTCTCCCACTTCAGATCCGGAGAGACTGTAATTCCCAGGAACTTGAAGGTCTCGACCGTTTACACCGGGCAGTTGGACAGCATGAGGGGCGGAGAGAGGACACATCCTTGGGGCGGACCGGTGCTGCTGGTGTGTGTAGATGAGGTGGTGTCTGCTGTGTCCTGCCCGTCAGGAAGCTGTTAATCCACTGGCAGATGGCAGGCGAGACACTGACCAGGAGAAGCTTGGAGTAGAGGAGTTCGGGGATGATTGTGTTGAACGCAGAGCTGAAGTCTACGAATAGGTCCCCGTGCTGTCGAGATCTTGTATGATGAAGTGCAGTCCCATGTTAACATGGTTGACATCCACACACCTGTTTGCTCAGTAGGCAAACTGCAGGGGGTCCACACAGAGTACCTGTGACGCTATTGAGATGCTCCAGCACGAGGCGGTCAAAGGACGTCATGACCACAGATGTCAGGGCGACAGACCTGTAGTCATTCAGACCCGAGATTGCAGGTTTTTGTTTGAAACAGGATGGTACTTTGCACAGTTCCTGAGAGGTATTGAAGATCTGTTTAAAGACTGGCGTGAGCTGGTCCGCGCAGACTTTAAGGCAAGATGGGGACACAAGGTCTGGGCCTGCCGCTTTGTAGATCTTTTGTTGTTGGAAGATGCAGCTCACATCCTGTTCGTGGATGGTCAACGCAGGAGTGTGAGTCAGAGGTGTTTTGGTGGTTGGTATTGCGGCTGAGTTGGTGTGCGGTGTGAAATTGTCCTTTTCAAATCTGAAGTAGAAGGTGTTCATGTCGTCAGCTAGTCCTTTATTGTTCTCATCTTGGGGGGATGGTTGCTTGTAATCGGTTAGCGATTGTAATCCATGTGTTGAAGGATGCTTTCTCCGCCAGTCCTTCACGTGTTCGTTGAATTTCGGATGATGAGAATGTTGGGGTCCGAATCAGAGACTGGAAATGAACTTCTTTAAGATCTTTATTGCAGAATATTCTGGGCACAAATGTTCTACAGACAAAGGCTGCAGCTGCATAAATGTCCTCAAATGTGCGCTTTCTCAGCGTTCAGTGCGAGATTATATACAGTGTTCAGGGCGGTGTTTAAAGCTTGAGCAAGGTGGATCCAAGGTCACAGCAATATCTCTTCTTGGCACAAAACATCCTGTTCTGCGGCTGACGTAGTTTTCACAGTTACGCGATTATCAGAACATTTTGCTACTGAGGTTAGGTTACACAACATAACAGTGCACAAATAAGTCTATGTATGATCATGACATCAGTATATCATGTGCGAGGGCCTTCACATGCCAGACTGATTTAGAGTTGTTAGCGGTAAACTGTTTTTCTAGCTTTACTGCATTATTTCTCTTTGCGATGTTAATTTCTTTAGTCAGCTGGTTTCTAGTGCAATTATACAGGGCTCTATCCCCGTTTCGATAGGCGTCCTCTCTAGCCTGGCGAAGTTGCTTCAGTTTGGGAGTGAACCGTGACTTGCGGTTATTGAATGTGCGAAATGACTTTGTTGGCACACGCACCTTCACAGAAACTGATTTAGGATGTTAGTGTACGTATATTCATCAGAGCTTCCAGTTGAAGTTTCAAAGACACTCCAGTCTGTGAAGTCTAAACAGCTTTGAAGGTCTATCTTTGCTTTATTGGTCCACTTCTTCACTGTTTTCACCCTAGGCTTTGCATTTAAGTTTTTGCCTGTATGTTGGTATTAAGTGAATTAAGCAGTGATCAGACGAGCCTAGAGCTGCACGGGGGATAGCATGGTATGCATTATTTAGGGTAATACAGCAGTGGTATAGAATGTTGTTTTCCCTGCTAGGACAGTCAATATGCTGCTTATATTTAGGGAGTTCTTGTTTGAGTTTAGCTTTGTTAGAGTTCCCAAGAATAATGACTGTTGAATCTGGGTGCTTTTTTTTGAATTTCATTTACTTGTTCAGCGAGCGTTAGCAGTGTGGCATTCGTGTTAGCTTGAGGAGAAATGTAAACACCCGCGAGCATGGAAGATGTGAACTCAAAAACAGCGACTCCAAGTCCGGGCTGCAGTGTGTGCTGAGCTCCATGACGTCTGTACACCATTTTCCGTTGATATAGAAGCATATCTCGCCACTTTTTGTTTTCCCCGATAGCGCCGTGATGTGATCTGCCCAGTGTAGTTGGAAACCCGGAAGCGTTACGGTGCCATTGGGGACGTGCTCACAAAGCCATGCCTCCATGAAGCACAGGGCAGCGGAACGTCCGAAGTCTTTATTGGTCTTTGTGAGAAGATGAAGCTTGTCCATGTTGTTGGGTAGGGAGCGTAGATTCACGAGGCGAATCGACGGGAGCAGCATTCGGAATCCTCTCTTACGGAGCTTGACCTGGATTCTGGCTCGTTTCCCCCTACGTCGCCTTCGCCTCCATGCTCCGTACACCGCGACCCCTCGCGCCGGTCGGTAACGCGGAGAAAAAAACTGAGTGGATTTGTGAAAGTTTGTGAAAGAAAGTCTGGGGTAGATTCACTAATGGTAAGCTAGTCTTCCCTTGTGTAAGTTAGTCGCGTAATGTCTCCAAAGACGAGCGAATAACACAAAAACATAGACAATACTAGTGAGTACATAACCAAGGGGACCACACTGTTAGGCGCCATCTTGACCTTGACATCTACGGATTATTTCGTTCCTGTTATTTCCATTTGCAAAAACAGAAGATGATACCATGATATGTACTTATTTTAGCAGTAAATATATGCACATAATATTCTGTTTGTTTCATTCAATTTAAACAATGAGAATATGACGGTTTAATGGGGTGGTTGAATGTACATAACAGCTTTTACTACAGCATTGTCTATTGCTGTGTAGGCTGATTTCCAGACCTGGACTTCCGAGTGAAACGGGTCAAAATCAAAGCATCAGGTGGTCCTTTGGCTTATGATTGGGAGCAGCTTTCTTCATTCACTTAGCCCTCACGTGATTGATTGGTCATTATATGTTATCTCGCTCTCTCGCACTCTCACTCACACTCACAATCTCACTCTTACGCTCACTCTCACTAACTGACTGACGGACTGTGTGGAGCAGAGGTGGGGAGAGGCGGGACCGCACACAGACGAGGAAGGAAGACGAGTGAGAAACAGAGCAAGGGGCCGTAAGAGTAAACAGGAATGTGCTGGTTAGGAATAGTTAGGAAAATGGGCAATAGCAGGAAAAGGAGTACAATCTGGACACATTTAAACTTTATTGACAATAAAAAGGCAGTGTAAAGTCTGCAGGGGAAATAAAAAATCTCTTCTCGGACTGGCTGCACAAACATGCACAGGCACCCATCCATGTAAAGAGAAGAATAAAGACAAGCAAGCATTAGAACATGATATGAACTAAAATTCCACATTGCACATTGTAGCAATATCAGTCCGTTCTGAGAGAAGCTTATCCAAAACAGGAGACTGCAAATAATTTCCAACAGAAGAAAACCAGATCAGCTGTTTGAGGAGCTGATCCGGTTTCTCAGACACTTTCTCAATGTCAATCTTAAGTATAGATAAGTTGTATGAATGCAGATTTAACATTTTTTGTTTTACATATTTTAATATATATTTTGTTGTGTTTTGCAGTGATTCTATGTTGTTTCACTTAAGATTTGTTTAATAGAAAAAGTTAAAAGCTTAAAATATTTATTAGTTCAATTTTAAATTTCATTTTATTATCGCACAGAGTAGAGTGAAAAAATAAAGGCATGTTTTTATAATGGAAACAATATTGCATGTTTATTTTGTTAACAGTATGCGTAATTTTAAATTATTTTTGGGTAAGAAATAAGTAACAAAAATCTGAGGAGCTGACTCTTAGTGAGCTGACTCTTTGTGAGCCGATCCAAAAGAGTGAGTTCTCTCAAAAGAGCTGGAATTCCCATCACTACAAACGACCTGGTTAACTTACCAATAGGGGGTGGATTGAAGCTGTCTGCTGGTACGGTCGACGGGATATTCATTGGTATGTACTTTCAGATGCTGGTTGCATGTTTCCGAAACTCTTTCTTGAGTGGCAAACCGCTGGCTCCCTTGATGTAATTAGCATTAAACTTACGTAAGCCAGGGCTCGAGACTGCGACCACAATGGTCACATATGCAGGAGTGTCATGGTTAAAAAAATAAAAATAAATAAAAATTCCTTAAAACTATAACGATAAACAATAGTTTTAAGAAATGCCTCTAAAATCATGAAAAATAAGGCCCTTCTTATATATTTTTTGCCTTTAAATCAGTATTGTTGTTATTTTTATATAATTTCCTTTCTTGTTTCTATATTAAATTGATTTTCTTTGCTCTGTGATATGGATCCCCCAGGGTCTGAAATAAAGAATCAATAGCGGCAAGACTAGACTGGTTTCTATGGTTTCACTTGGAATAAACAGGCCGAATTTGAATTAAATTTCATTTAGTTTCATAGGGGCGGCACGGTGGGGGACTGTTTAGAGCGTCAGCCTCACAGTTCTGAGGATCCGGGTTCAATCCCTGGCCCCGCCTGTGTGGAGTTTGCATGTTCTCCCCGTGCCTGTGTGGGTTTTTTCCGGGCACTCCGGTTTCCTCCCACATCCCAAAAACATGCATGAATTGGAGACTCTATAGTGCCCGTAGGTGTAAATGTGTGTGCGGATGGTTGTTTGTTTCTATGTGCCCTGCGATTGGCTGGCAACCAGTTCAGGGTGTACCCCGCCTCCTGCCTGATGATAGCTGCGATAGGCTCCAGCACGCCCGCGACCCTAGTGAGGAGAAGCGGCTCAGAAAATGGATGGATGGATGGATGGATTAGTTTCATAGGAGTGGAATATTCCTTGAGACAAACCGATCAGAAGTAAATCTTCACCTTTTTGTCATTCGGAATAGAGCCAGGAAAAGCTCTGTCAGCGCATGCTTCGTCTCAACGTAAATGCGCGATGATGTCATCGTTTATGCACGGCGTAAATATGGCAGGCTCCCGACGGAGCTCGTATGTCACAGATTTTTTTCATTTTAAAAAAAATTTTTTTTCCCCCCCCACTACTT
Source organism: Phycodurus eques (assembly GCF_024500275.1). Lineage (NCBI taxonomy): Eukaryota > Metazoa > Chordata > Actinopteri > Syngnathiformes > Syngnathidae > Phycodurus > Phycodurus eques. Next base: position 34,308,315 of record NC_084526.1, on the reverse strand, counting down.
AGAAGTCGTTTTTAATCAAGCGTTTAAAAAAAAAAAAAAAAAAAAGAAAAAAAAAACAAAACATAAAACAATCTACTACTGTGCCAAAGAGACGACGGACCTCCATCTTGATGACATGACGTTCACGACAAAGTGTGCATGTCACACGGCAGTTCCGGTCAAATGTAGTGTACACTACACATGTCGGAATACATCACATGTAAACCGTTGACCAGAGATCTTGAATCTGAATTATTTCAATCAGAATTACAAAAAAGTAAAAAAAAAAAAAAAAACCCGGCTACCGTGTGGTGGCACTGCTGAAGACGAGCCCTTCAACTGTCAATCAAATATTTGTTGACGTTCGCTGTCATCAACTGCTGAATAACGTGCTTTTGAGGTTATGCCTAATAAATAGTTAATGTTCCCGTGTTTGTTAATTGGGTACTAACGCACACAAAAATGTTTCAAACAACTTAGCCGCGGTGGAGCGAGCAGGTTTAGCTCCTTAGCTCACTGGCTAGCCAGCACAACAAACAGATACCTTTCCCTTAAGTGTCTCTGTTGTGTGAATCTATGCGCTGCACATGGAGCAAGGCTATGGAGTATTGGATGGAGCCAACACCGGCAAGAGTGTTCCGGTCTGCCAGCGTTCCATTATCCCACTGGAGGCTAATGACACAGCCGTCCAACTCTGTCTGCTCACTTTGTGATTCGGACACTGGCTCACCACATCAATGATAATTTATCGAGTCTGCATATGCAACTCTTTTTTTTTTTTTTTTTTTTTTTTTGTGAGTGCATGTTTTAATGCTCCCTAAAAGTCTCACTATTTAAGACATGATGGTTGAAAGTCGCTGGCTTTTTCACTGCTATAGGCAATTTCCACCTGCACCCTCTCCTTTCTGATGCTAGAGTGCTGTCTCGTTATCATGAATGGGCACATTTGCACGTTTTGCCCCCTCGCCACGGCGAAAGCGAGTATTGCATGGCAGAACGGTCGCGAGCTGGAGAAAGAAAGAGAAAGACCGACTGGTGCAGATGGTACTGGCTCTACTTATTTCAAGCCTTGCACATTGTGAAAGATTTAGAATCAAGGATAATGCATTATTGCAGAGTTTGTGGATTTGTGCAACTCCACACCGTTCAATTCACAGGAAGTTGCGAAAATAAGGTGAATTCATTTGACTTTTTTTATTTGTCTGAAGAACGCACTTTTCATTGCCATTTATTGTTGTATGCCTGCATGTTTTTCTGCCTTGTGCGCCCCTGAACACACCCTATCATCCACCTTCTTAAGGTGGTTTTATTTTACAACATGAAGGCTTGGGCTGGGATGTGTTGGCAATACTATACTAACAGAAAGAATGCATTGCATATGGAGTGGGACCATGTTTTTTGTTGGGAAGCAGCAGCAGCTGAGATTTCTTAACTAAAGGCGGGTGACGTTAGGACTGGGGGAAGGTTAAAAATGGCTGCATGCATTTTTTGTAATTCAAGGTAGGTTAGTTTTTTATAATATACCAATATTGAATGCAAAAGACTTGCAAAATACTGTATAATACATGAAAGGTATTTGTTAGTCAACATTAAAGCGAAATTATACTGAATCCATCCTGGCTAATCTAGAATTGGATTTAAAAAAAAAAAAAAAAAAAAAAAAAAAAAAAGTCTATTTTTTGCTAATGAGTTGATTTATTAGTCTGATGCAGACACTTGAATGGTTTCCTCTGTCACTGGTTCTCTTCGTGTACCATGTTGAGAATTTAAAAGTTTGAGTGTCACCAGAGGTGAGCTGAGTAGCCAAAAATTGCACTTAAATAAGAGTGCTGTTACTTTAGTTACTTTCTCTGGTTTCATGCCAGAGAAGAAAAAAAAGTCTTAATCCTGAAGTCCCAAGTGTGTAAAATAATCTTATTAAAAGTCAGTCCATTTAGATACAGTATATAGCATTGTATGTGGCTTTATTTAATTTTAATTTTTAATTTTTTTTGTCTAAACCAAGTATTGACTTGTGACCTAGGTATTCACCAGTGATAGTTAATACGGGTCTTTTCTTACATTTTATGTACATGATAAACACTCCTACAACATGCAGTAATAGGTTTGTTTAAGGATGCAGTAGTTGGCTATAGAATGTGTGGTAGCGTGACAGTCTGTGTTTTCAGGATTATTGTCTGGCTCCACAGGGGGTTACCATGAGGTCATCTCTGGTTTTACTGTGTTCCCATGCTTTGCAGGCGGGGAGCGGAATGTTTTTTTTACAGCAACCATTTAGATGTTTGTTTTCATATTCTAGACATAGGGCTGGACATTGTTAAAAACCTCACAAATCGATTCGATTTTGAGTCTTAATTTGCGATTTGATTAATTTAATTGCTCCGATATCAATTCACTAAGAAGTAGAAATTCATAAATAAAATTTATGTTTTGACAATTTGGAAATATTTAGTTTTGATGCCATGTAAATGTATGTCAAGTAAAACATTTGTATTTTGGGAATTGTAAATTTAAACAAAGAATTACTGATAGTAGATTAATCCATCCATCCATCCATTATCTGAGTTGCTTAACCTCACAAGAGTTGCGGGAGTGCTGGAGCCTATCCCAGCTATCATCGGGCAGGAGGCGGGGTACACCCTGAACTGGTTGCCAGCCAATCGCAGGGCACGTATAAACAAACAACCATTCGCACTCACATTCACACCTACGGGCAATTTAGAGGCATCAATAAACCTACCATGTATGTTTTTGGGGTGTGGGAGGAAACCAGAGTACCCGGAGGAAACCCACGCAGGCACGGAGAGAACATGCAAACTCCACACAGGCGGGGCCGGGAATTGAACCCCGGTCCTCAGAACTGTGAAGCAGATGCTCTAACCATTCGTTCACCGTGCCACCAACAATACAATCTCTTATTTAAATAAATACATAAATAATATTTAAAAAAGACTCAAATGTCCATCTGAAATGTCGATGCCTCTGACACCAGAAGATCGATCCTCAAAAATACATGTCGATACTTTGGATACTTCAGTTATTTGAGAGACTGTATTTGCAGTATCGTATCACAAAGGAAATTGGTGGTATCGATCATTAGCGGACGCACAGAGGGAGCACATAGCGGCACAATCTCAGCAGCAAAAGCCATACAACGCGAATCACATGCAAAGCGCCAGGTGGTGTATCGATTTAGAGAATTTGCTGAATCGGTATTGAATAGTGGGACAGAGAATTGCAATGCATTGATGAAGCAATATTTTTACCCACCCCGACTAGACTTATCTTGTTTTGTTGCGTATGAATACTTGCATGCAGTAAAGGAAACATGAGTCCACCACTGTTTAGGGAGGTTGGAATGTGAGTGGGTCTGAGCTTATTGACCCACGTTGGGTGGGCTGCAGCCAATAGCAACACACACACACACACACACACTGTATGTAGAGTATTAGGCATGCTCAGCAGCAGGAACACAGGTTCTGCTGATGTTCAACAAACTGTTGTGACTTGGTTCAGACAAAGCCTCATCAAGCTGTGCTCCGGGCGTTGTTGTGCTTTTCTGTCTCTACGGATTAAACATACAAGACAAATGTTTGTTTTATCTTTCATCTGACATTTGTGACACGCTTGGGCCCTGTCATACTGGTCACGGGCACATCTTTCGGTTCCTACGTGACTCCATTAGAAAGAAAGTGGTGCTATATTATAGACATTTTCTGACTAATTTCTGTTGTACTAATGTTACTAATGTACATTTTGTTTGTTGGCATTGTATTCCACTCCGTATGTGTACGGCAAACATGCTAAAGAACTGAGGAAAATCAAGGCAATGGGCAAAACAAGGCAATGGTATCCCATGTACAACATTAAACCTAGTTACATCATATGGCTTTTCAAACAAAATGTTGTGTTTTAACTGTCTCAAAGTTGTAATAAATGGCAAATCAATCATTAACAGGACATACTACTCATTTTGCTCTCGATTAAAATTACCCAATATCCCTTCAAACAGTTTTAACTTCACACTGAACTTTGTAATCCTTGCAGAGTTAAGTTTTATTGCTGGGATCTTTATTCTACCACATAGCTTCTCCAATAACTTGGCAGTGTGCTTATGCTATTATATGTTTTGTAAAGCAGGGTGGAGACTTGCCATACTCAAATGTTATTTGCTTGTCACAGGTCCATCGTTATGAGTTGGGGCAAGTTTGTACATGCTTGTTCTCAACTGATCTTTATCTGGTGTCACAGGAATGTGTTAACAGGAATTAAGGTCTCGCCCTACTTATTGCAAATATCATTCTATGCTGTTTATTTGCATTATTTACCTATTTCCGTCTATGACCATAGTTATATTTTGAATACGGCTATACTGTAGGTTTGACTCTTCAAATTTCCGACTGTTGGTGTGCTTGGATTGCCTTTTTTTATGCATTGACAAAAGCTAAAATATGAATAAATTTTAATTAATTATTATTTTCTTGAATTGAAATTTAAAAATTATGCTTGGCCTCAGAGGGCCAGCTGTAACTGGGTTAATGAATTTTCTAATAACTCAATTTAATAGAGGATACTATTGTATAAACATTTTAAACATAGAATGAGCCCTAGTTTCTAAGGATTAAGGATTTTATGCCACTTTTTATGTCGCAAATCAGCCCAAATTTATGTACTTGTCCAGAAAACAATGTAAATCAATAGAAAAGGTGTGACCGAAACCTCGACTCTTTGGTAGAAAAATGCCTGTATGTTTCTTATTAGTTGTGATGTATAAACAGGCCATTTTCAGATTTTTAATCGGCGGTGTCCGCTCAAGCCATCTCATTCCTGACCACGCCGAGAACAAGCTAATCACCAGATTTATATCAAACTTCACAGAAAACAAGAGTAATAATAGTTTATCGCTATCTAGAAGAATGGAAATAAAAGTATGCGTTCATCAATACCTCCGTTTATAAATGCCAAGCCAACTTGGTTCATCTGCAACGAATTTGCAACTGGGATGGGGGCTATGCGGAGTGGACGGGATGTTTGCTGTGAAGTGCACGGGACGTTGGTTGCATGAAGTGGAGGTCCATCATGGCTGCCGGATGTCTGCTGGGCTTTGTATTGCTTGAGGGGAGGAAGTCGACGCAAGGGGCACCTCTCACCATTTGATTACAAAGCGATGCTCAGACAGGCGATGTAAGTTCAAATTGACGATGTTTCCTGCAATTCATATAAGTTGTCACAACTATATATTTTTTTAATTGGGGGATTGACGTACACCCCTGACAAACAGTTACAGCCAGCGCAGCCGGCGTCCAGTAAACATTACTCTTGCATTGAACACCACATTTCGGTCACGTGGGCAAGTAAGCCAATCAGTGTATACTTGTGACGTCGTCACCTGGGTTATGCGGCCAATCAGGTGCTTAAATACTGTAACAAGTGATGTGAGCGCTGTAGGTGGCCCATGGGCCATTAATTGCTGACCACTGGTTTATATCTTTGAAATTTCACCACATAGCTCATTTTGGTATAATTGTAAACCTCGCCATTCATATTTCTACATTCTAATGTTGTTCAACTAACTCAAGCATAATGTAAAAAATAACTCTAAACTACAATGTTAAAAAGATATATCTTAATTTTTCTCAAAATATTATGTAGGTGGCACGGCGCACAACTGGTTAGCACATCTGCTTCACAGTGAGGACCGGGGTTCAAATCTCGGCCCCGCCTGTGCAAAAACATGCATGGTAGGTTGATTGAAGACTCTAGTTTGCCCGTGAGTGTGAATGTGAGTGTGAATGGTTGTTTGTTTATATGTGCCCTGCGATTGGTTGCCGACCAGTTCAGGGTGTACCCCGCCTCTCGCCCAAAGACAGCTGGGATAGGCTCCAGCACTCCCGAAACCCTTGTGAGGATAAGCGGTACAGGAAATGGATGGATGGATAATATTATATAGACACTAAAGATTTGAAGAAGCTTATTTGTAATAATGTAATGGGCATTAAACATTTCTGAGCAATTTGTAACTATGAACATGTCCATTTATAAATTGGCAATCCATGTAACAATATATCATCAACATAAACAAGTACTACTTTACCAACAGACATTAACCTGATTACATGTCCATTCAGGCTCATGTTAGTAAGTGGAAGAGTATCTCTAATAAACATAATAAATGTTTATAATTTGGCAAGGCTTTCACTTTGAGTCCTGCTCACCATTAATGGCACTCATGAAGTTTCAGGACTAAATGTGGAATATCTCCTGAGGAAAATGACTCAAGTAAAACATTTTTCTATTGAGAACTATTTTGATATAAAAGAGCAAATGATAAATAACAGATGAAACGAAAAAATAGCTTTTTTGGCAATGCCCACAAACACTGTTTCCAGACAATGCAATGAAGCTTTTAAGGGTTTTAACATTTTATTTTCTTTAATTTTTTTAAGGCAAAGATCAACAAACAAAGACCCAAAGCACATATCCAAACGCACCCCTGAATGGTTGAAAAGGCAAAAAAGTTTTAAAATGGCCAGCAATGAGTCCTGATTTCAAGCGAATTGAAAATATCTGGGAGGAGCTGAAATCTGCCATTGGGGATCTAACGAATATCGCGGATTACCCAAAAAGGACGGAACTCCAAACCTTCATTCAAAGGAGAAAATGGCCGTCAGGCAAATCCGGGACACCCCATCCTCCCTTCTCAAGACAAAGAGAAGTAACTCAACAACCAACCACACACACCCACTGGGTACAACCAAAACAGAAGGGCTGGGCTAACTTAATTAGCAATAGCTCGATAAATTGGATCTGCAAAGCCACAAATTGGTCTATTAAGGCGTCTTTATACTCCCGCACTCGCGCGGGCGACAATGCCCGCATTGCATGACTTAACTGACTCATTGGGCCGCGCGGCCCGGCCCATATGCGTCATTTGACATGCACACTGCAAAAATTGTTGTTGTGTGTAGAAAGCCGCGGAGATCATCTCTCGTGATTCGTCCGTTTTAGTCATATGCTGTGATGATGTACTCAGCGTTCCCCTGTTCCATCTACCACCTACACCGCCGCTGCCTTGATCGATTTTGCAGCATAAGTAAATGTATCATCTGGTCATCTAGGTCCATTTGTTCTAGCAGACACTGGTCCACGGTCGCCATTGTTGTTGCTTTGATCCTTATTACGGAAAGGAAAGTAAAAACTGCTACCGAAAATGGCCAGAAAATGCAGTGGAAACTCCACCCTGTGGCGTTCTAGCCAATACCAGCTGTAGCGACACCTCCGACTTGGAGATGAACTGCAGTACATTTTCAAAACTGCGCGCGTGGGTTGCGCTCGAGTATAAAGGCAAAGTGTGTGGGGGATAGCCGCAGTGACATCAGCACGGTCGCCACCCCCGCGAGTATAATGAGAATTCATCCCTTTTGAAGGTTCTGTTATCAACTACAACATGCAACCCCAGACAAGGGTTTTCCTTAGAGTTGGTGAACAGTGAAGCAAAAGCACCCGCAAGAGGGTAATCTCAGGACTGACAATTATTGATGCAAAACTTAAGCTCATGTTTTTTTGTGTTTTCTTATATTGAAATCTGATTTTAATACTGATGTCCGTTAAGCATGTTACCTAGCATTCCTATTCTGTTTTTGAACAAATATACAGAAGAATAGTATTAGGGTGGAGATGAAAATAAGTTTTAAATTACACAATAAGTTTTATACTGCAATGAGTGACAATTCATGACAAAGTTATTTTCTGTACCGCAAGACTAGGTAAAAAATTCTGGGCCAAGCGTGGTATACGAGAGTAAGTGTAAAAAGTTAGTCACCCCAAATTCTTTTTTTAAAGAAAATTAGCACACAAAGAAACTTCCACGCTCATCAGCAACTGGGCTGGGTCCACTCCTCCCCTTCTTGTTTGTCTCCCGGGAAGTTTAAAAGGAGAAGCTCTCGGCCCGCCTCTTGGAAAGCTTTTGTTCGGGTCTGATTCCTGACCTCTCGGGGTGCAAGGTTACGACCTAGCCAGCTAGCCAGCTCCAGTTTTTTTTAAATTTTATTATTATTTTTTTAAATATAAATATTTATTATATTTTTCCCCGCCGCACTTTGGGTCTGTGCCGCTGGCTGGCGTTGCGTGCCGTCGTCGCTGACCGATTCTTGGCCGTAAAGACCAAAGTGTATCCCTGGTTTTGGCTGTAAGGCAAAACTACCGGCTACCCACATGGCAAGATTTTCCGCATAGCAGCCGCTTGCTCCCAAACAGAGCCACGGCAGTGTGAGTGACCTGCCAAGGCAGCCAGACCTCGGCACAATTCGTCCCAGAAATGTTTGGGAAAGCTTAACTTTCTTCTTCCTTTAAGTCTTCTCTCAGGGCAAGCTTTCACCTCACTGTGCAGACGCAGCATCCTTGGCTGCCTGTTCACATACATGGAAATGAGTCGCCTTTCGGCGGCGGCAGGGGGGGGGGGGGGGGGGGGGGGGTGACGTTGACGTCATAGGCTGTTTTGTACTCCTTGAATGCTGGCAGCTAGATCCATCCCACACATCTACCATCAACACACAGATGTAAGTGTGCGTGTTACTCCGTGGCGGACTAAAATGTGAGTGGGGAAAAAAATAAGGGAAAAACACCCGTTTCGAACATTGCACAGGTGAACAAGTTACAACCCCAATTCCAATGAAGTTGGGACATTGTGTTAAACATAAATAAAAACAGAATACAATGATTTGCAAATCATGGTCAACCTATATTTAATTGAATACACTACAAAGACATTTAATGTTCAAACTGATAAATGTGATTGTTTTTAGCAAATAATCATAAACTTATAATTCTATGGCTACAACACGTTCCAAAAAAGTTGGGATAGGTGGCTAAAAAGACTGAGAAAGTTGAGGAATGCTCATCAAACACCTGTTTAGAACATCCCACAGGTGAACAGGCTAATTGGGAACAGGTGTGTGCCATGATTGGGTATAAAAGGAGCTTCCCTGAATTGCTCAGTCATTCACAAGCAAAGATGGGGCGAGGTTCACCTCTTTGTAAACAAGTGCGTGAGAAAATAGTCGAACAGTTTAAGGACAATGTTCCTCAATGTACAATTGCAAGTAATTTAGGGATTTCATCGTCAACGGTCCATAATATCATCAAAAGGTTCAGAGTATCTGGAGAAATCACTGCATGTAGGGGGCAAGGCCGAAAACCAACATTGAATGCCCGTGACCTGGGGCACGGGCACCGGACCACCGCCCCCCTATGCCCAATCCACACCTCCACCCAGCGAGCCCCACCACCGCGCCTACAGCCCCTGGAGAGCATGGGGGCCCCAGCCACCAACAGGGCCCAAAGCAGGAGCCAGCCTCCACCCAAAAACGGCCAAAGCGAAGCCCATGTTCAGCGCCCGTTGTGAGCAAGGACGGTCGAAGGTGCCAAGAGAGGGGAGAGGAAGGCGGGGCCCAAAGGGGAGGGGGACCCCATGTGAAAAAATTCCAGGTGCTTTCTGTGGGACGACCTCCCTGACATGGCCCGCCACGTAGCCATGTCAGTTAGCAGGGTTCTGGTGTTCCTGTGTCCCTATCTACGGTGTACCCCTTTTTGATATCATTAGCTTGTGTGTCTATTTCAAAGCCTCCATTCTTCTAAACATGGCTGTAAGCTATGCCAACTTGATAGTGTACCGTATTTTCATGACCATAAGACGCGCTTAAGTCTTAAATTTTCTTCAAAATGGACGGGGCGCCTTATGTGTGCACTGAGTTCCAAATTCTGTAAATGTTGTTGTATGACTTTGATGAGCGCTCCGCTTGACTGGAAGCATACCCTGCCAACATGCTGCTTATATAGAGGAAAGGGGGAAGGGTGCGTGTGAAAGAGGATGCTAAAGGCACACCCCAGTAGGTATATAGTGCCGGGGTGTACATTGTGCAAAACAACATCGGTTTGGCTAAGGACCCCAGAAAATGGCACCTACAAAGAGACACGCTTACGAAGCACAGTTTAAACTGCAAGCTGTCAGTTACGCGGAGGAACATGGGAATCGATCAGCCGCGAGAGAATTTAAGATCAACGAATCCATGGTTCTCAGGTGGAGGAAACAGGACAACGAGCTTTGCCATGTCAAGAAGACGATGTAAACAGGGCGTTCAAAGTGAAGTTGTGAGCAGCGTGGGAGCGATGGATGACAGATGGCGAACACAGCTTTACTAAGACTAGGAGGCAGCGCCGGGCAAGTTACGCCACAATTTGTGAATGGATTGTGGATGCTTGGACTAACGTGTCTGCTTGCACTGTTGTTCGAGCTTTCGTAAAAGCCGGCATCATTTCTGAGGAGCCGCACGGCAGCGAGACTGACTCCGACAATGACGAGAGGGAAACTGGCGTGTTTGATGGCGAACTTGCCCAGCTGTTAATTTCGGATACAGAAGATGAGGACTTTGATGGTTTTCTGGATGAGGATTGATCATAAAATAACGTGAGTACATTGTTAAATATTTCAATAAACTACAACCGAACTCAGTTTTGCTCCCGCTGCATTTTCAAAACATTGTTTTAGCGTGCATGCATGCTACCATATGTTTTAAGCTAGCGTATGTTTTACCATGCCTGCACCTTTTAATACGGTGCGCCTTATGGTCGTGAAAATACGGTAGCTAAAAACCAACAGCATGACTTTTGGTGAAATCGCTACAGAGAGAAAGTCAGAAGGTGGATGGATCTTAGCGCAAGCAGCAGCAGAAGATGATGATGATCTTCCGGGTCAAGGCAAGACCGCATAAAGAAAAAAAGAAAAGAAAAAGAATTATGGTTATATATTTTTTCCGAACGTAAGAGAGAGGCTTGCTTTCGAATTTTCAAACAAGAAACAACTCGTTTTTTGTCTCTGTACATCAAAACGAAAATATGAGTAATTTTCAGTTTTTTGGTTTTCCTACATCAGAAAGAAAAACAAATTGCTGCAAAGTACACAGACCCTGGCCTGTCAGCAGTCCAGACCTGTCTCCCATTGAAAAATGTGCGAAGCACAAAATATGACAACGGAGACCCCGGACTGTTGAACAACTGAAGTTGTACATCAAGCAAGAATGAGAGAGAATTCCACCTACAAAGCTTCAACAATTAGTGTCCTCAGTTTCCAAACGTTTATTGAATATTGTTAAAAGGAACGGTGACGTAACACAGTGGTAAATATGCCCCTGTCCCAGCTTTTTTGGAATGTGTTGCAGGCATCAAATTCAAAATGAGCAAATATTTGTAACAAAAAAAGTTCATTTGTTTGAACATTAAATATCTTTGTCTTTGCTGTTTATTCAATTTAATATAGCTTGAAAAGGATTTGCAAACCATTGTATTTGTTTTTCCACAACATCCCAACTTCATTGGAATTGGTGTTTGTACAGTATGGTCTAATAAAACCTTAAATCCTCCCACCGAAAAAAATGTATTGTATTTCAACGTGATTGATAATATAAAAATATATTTCTTGAAAAAGCTGAAATGCTAACACTGTCAAAGGGCTGTCAAGCTTTCCCCCATTAGACTTTGACATTTCATAGCATCGTCATAAAGCTGAAATAGATACAGTATGTCATATTCTCCTATGATCATTTTCACCACCTTCGTCATAACCTTGGGAAACCACATCTGTAACATCAGTAGTTTGACAGTGTTAGTTTACATATTAGCCTCCAGCTTTGTGCTTGTGTCCTGGCAGTAGGCTGTTATTAGATGACTGGCTTTCTATTTGTTGCCAGTGATTTAATCAGTCAAGACATTAGAGACCCATTAGTTCAGCTGGGAGAGAAGCAGGAAACCAACGTGGCTTGACGAGTTAGTCTGTACTGAGGGGTTGATAATTAGGCTTTACACGATCAGGATCTTTGGGGCCGATCAGCAAGTTTATAAATAAATAAATAAAAAAACATCACCGATCCGATCACAAGATGGAGCAATGTGTCTATTTACATGACTTGTTCATTTATTGTATATACTTGTGTACTGTATCCATCCATCCATTTTTGGAACAGCTTATTCTCACAAGGGTTGCGGGCGTGCTGGAGCTGTCTGTCCCAGCTCAAATTATTCTCTAGCATTTTAGACAAAAGTTAAAACGCCAATGACCTCTAGGGGGCATTCAAGGATTGGTCACTGACATAGGTTTAGGTCAAATCAACATTACAACTGACAGAAATAATGGGTGCTAACTTACTGTATTTAAATTAATTTATTCCAATTAAATTACTTTAATAAAATACTGTTAATGACATGTTTACTCTAACTTTCTCACTGTCCCAGCTATATGGACGGGTATTGTCCAGAGTTTGTCCGTTTGACCCCCCCCCACGCCGCGTTGCTTGAACGTGGCATGCTCCTCGTGTACATTCTTCAGGTGCTCGATCAAATTTGTTGTTGAAGCATTTAGATGACGTTCCCCACGACGTACTTCAGTTGTGCACAGACTGCAAATAACTTGCGTGTTGTTTGTCTGAGACACCACAAAATAGTGACACACTGACGTTTTTTCACCGACAAGATTGAAAAAACTTTATTGGCCATCAGATAGTTACAGTACTGCGCAACAAGACCCGTGACAAGGCTAAAAATAAACTAGCTTTTGGATTCATACGCGACGAAGACGCGGAGTTAAATGTCTCGTGCGGAGCCAATCTCTGACATCGTTGATCGTATCTGCGATTTATGAGATGAAAGCCGATCAGCATAAGATGCTAATTATCGGCCGATAACGCAGATCAGATCTGTGTAAAGTCTATTGATAATACGAGTTAAGAATGACAGGCTGTACGCTGAAATATTCCCAGGGAACAAGTGTGTGAATTGTTAAAACACCTTGCATGTGTCCGATAATACTTACATGTTACAAGTTCACTGTCTTTTAATAGCAACTGCCTATCGTGATGTTTTAGATGCATGTAAACAAGGCAAGTATAAAGCTTTAATTTCAACATAGAAATGTGAAAAGTTATCATTACTTGTCCCTTCAAAAAAGGTTTAGCAGTATTTAACTATTTTGATGTCAGTTGGGCGGCACAGTGGACGACTGGTGAGCACATCTGCCTCACAGAACCGCGGTTCAAATCCCGGCCCCACCTGTGTGGAGTTTGCATGTTCTCCCCGTGCCTGCGTGGGTTTTCTCCGGGAAATCCGGTTTCCTCCCACATCCCAAAAACATGCATGGTAGGTTGAATTGAAGACTCGAAATTTGCACTGAATTGTGAATGTGTGCGCAAATGGTTGTTTGTTTATATGTGCTCTGTGATTGGCTGGCGACCAGTTCAGGGTGTACCCCGCCTCTCGCCCGAAGTTAGCTGGGATAGGCTCCAGCACGCCTGCGACCCGAGAGAGGATAAAGCGGTAAAGGAAATGGATGGATGATGTTAGTTGAAAATTTGTTTTAACTTAGTGTGAAGCATCAAGCTTCAAACTTAATGATTGAATGATAGAACGTGCACGGCACGGTGTGCGACTGGTTAGAGCGTCTACCTCACAGTTCTGAGGACCGGGGTTCAATCCCCGCCCCCGTCTGTGTGGACTTTGCATGTTCTCCCCGTGCCTGCGTGGGTTTTCTCTGGGCACTCCGGTTTCTTCCCACATCCCAAAAACATGTGTGGTAGGTTAATTGACAAATCTAATTATTTGAAAGAAAACTAACCAAATACAGATACTTCGTTTTGATCATATGCAAAATCATGCATTGTTAAAATGCATTATACATAGGTAGAAGAGTTTTCCAGAATTTTGAGGTCAACTTTGGGGGTGCGTATTATACATGGGTGCGTGTTATACATGAAATTACGGTATATCATTACACGTATGACCTAAAAAAAGAGCGTCATGCAGTCCCTCACGATGTAAACAAAACATCCTTGTTGCTAGGCTAACGCTGAAACACTCCTTCCGATCTTTAAATGGACATATTGTCACCAAATGTTACCCAATTCCCACAATATATAAATCATTGAAAATCAGTTTTGGCTTTTTAGAAAATGTATGTAGCTCAAAGCACAGCCGATTGGTGGGACTGCCGATCGTTTTTGTGCTGGAGGGTCACATTATACTGTGTATACTGTATATATGCCTATGTCAACGACTTCCAGGTGAATTGGTTGTCACGTTGTCTGGAGACATCTCCCAGACATCTTTCTGGTAAGAGCGCAAGTTTGGTCTCCCGGGTCCCAGAGTTACTGCAACTGATCAGTCTCGGCAGTGTTGACGACGTCTCCGCGAGAGAGAGGTCTTAGTTTTGGCCCATAGTACACCCTATTATGGTTTCCGAAAAGGGCAAAAAAAAATTCACTGTATCTCCTCTGCTTGCCACGATTGCAGTTGGCTCTCCTCATCCTCATTTTGGGGTGGTCGATTTTTCCACTACAAAATCGGACGTGGTCCTGAGAAATTGCTCTGATGTCACTAGTTTGTGTCCATAGTCCGTAATGAATGGATATCATGTGGTGCAAGATTTCTGAAAATGTGTGTTGTATTTGTCTATATCGCCAGTTCTCCTGCAAAGCACATAGCTCAATGTTTTTTTTGTTTTGTTTTTTTGTTTGCTTGCTAACAGCCCTATTATTATCTAGTACATAAACAGACTGACAAACAAATACACACACAAGCAACCCGTGTTAGATATTTTTGTGATGTGCCTTACAGTGAGCCGTGTGGCTAGGTGCCATTTTGGCACCTTTGTCTCCATGCTAGGGTGAGCAGCTTTTGTAAATTGACACCCACTTCTTCATATGACATGTCATGCGGAGGAGGATCGTGCATGTTTGTGGATTTCAGGGCTCCTCTGTTTACATCACTCCTGAACTGAGGCCAGTAACACGAGTCTACTCTGACCTGAAAATTTTGTCCGTTGAATACTCCCCTCGTCTTTTTCGCTCTTATTTTACATGTGACTTTTCATTTAAATCAAGTGAACTCTGAACTCTGTCTGTGGTGGTATTAGTATGTGACTGAGCTGCAGTCTCAGACAACTGGTTTTAAAAAGGCTGACTTATAACCTTGCTACCGTGGAACTCAGATCACAGGGCTTTGTAAAAGCATCTCACTCTTTAGATTGACGGGTCAACAGCAGCCTTTGCCCAACTAATATACTATGAGTATCAATGCCAGGACACCTTTAAATGTGCAAACCCTAATCCCCCTCTGAGATGATTATTTTCAGATGGAAACAAGTAAGGGGTACGGTGGGGGTGGTAATGTAAGCAGTGTCTTTTGGATGGCCTTCCCTCGTGCTGGGAGTGGAGACTACAGCCATTACTCATGGTGCAGTAATGTGAAGAATGTATTCTTGGCTCCTGTCTTCCAATCAGTCACTATAGAAAGGTTTGCAAGTCAAAAAAAGTGGTAGCCAGTCTGCAGGCTGTCTGCACCATTGCTATTTACCAGGGAGGGGGTGATAATTTAAACTGGAGAGCTCACATGTTTACCCCATTGAGCTTGACTGACCTTGCCATTTGTTTTGGGTTTAAGACGCATGAGACCACTGACAGTGAAAAGAAGCTGGGAAAGGGAGAGGCTCTCTTAATAAGCAGCTTACTTCCAGTGTCTGCAGACAGACTGAAAGCAGTCCGGACAAGAGGAGAGAGACTTTCCAAAGGAAAACTGAGTAAGGCAACTCAATGTAAGATTTAGACAAGTGCAGCGAAAGACATTTGGTAGAGTTGAGCAGTAGCCAAGCTGAGTTGACTTTCCACCCCGAGGAGGAGTTGCAGTTGCTGGCCAGGGCAGGTCCCAAGGCTGGCAGGGGCTGGCCCTACTGCTTCTCCACCTCAGTTTCTTTCCTCCTTTTCTACTCTTTCTTATCCTCCCTTAAGGAATTGACTGCTGTGCAGTGCTGAATTTACAGGTAGAGCCTGTAAGGAAACCAGAAATGCTTGACTATTCCTCAAATGAAGAAAACTCCAGAGGGATGAGCCTTTTATAAGAGGACCTCCGTTCCAAACCCTTTTTTAAATTTTTTTCCTGCACTCACTGGTTGAGTGCATTGAGGAGATTTTTATAGTTTCCCCCCTCCATTTTTGTTTTTTAAAACCGTAACACTGGCAACCTTTTCGGTAGCACGGTGCAAGGACCAGCTCCACTCACCCAAGATGAGCCGCTGGCTGAAATGCACCTCCATGCACTTTGTAGGTACTTCTTTCTAAGAACAACTTGTAATTGCTGCTTTAGGTTTTGTTTCATTCCTCTTTAAAATAACGCTGTGATTTAACTATTTGATGGTAAATGGCCAAATTAGTCATAGTATGTTTACTTTCGGTTGTTTGTTGGCAACCGAATGCAGCACACAATTCTTCTTTTACATAAAATAATTCATTACAAGCAAGTTCATAGTTCCTAATCTCTGATCATTTACACTGTTAAACTATATTTCAATCAATAATTCTCCTAGACTATGTATCTGATAGTTTCTTTGTTGTCATTGTCAGAACACTGACTGGAACAAGTACGATGATCGGCTGATGAAGGCAGTGGAACGTGGGGAAGTGGACAAGGCGGTTTCTGTTTTAAGCAAGAAGGGTATCATCCCAACCAAGCTTGATGTGGAGGGACGGTCTGCGTAAGTAAACAGACATGCACACTTCCATACTCAAACGAGCTCATACGCAGTCAGTGTGCTGACATACTGAAACAGATCCTTTACAAAAAACTTTCAATGTTCAATACCAATATAATCAGAGCAAGTTTTTCTAGCTCCCTCGTTAATATACGTAGGATTTAAAAAAACAAACAAAAAACAAACAAACAAACAAAAAGTTTTCTCATCTCCTTACTCAGAAATAGTTCGATACTGTCCTTTATGACCTCAAGGCTTTATTCCCTTCTTGTCCCTCTAAAACTTGCAATGGAATCCTCACTGTTATGGAGGATGTTTCACACCTCAACATTAAACCTTTTTCCAACTGCCTTACTTTTTCACATTACTGTTGAACACTAGTACAGCGTGTTATATATCCAACATGTCCCTTTAAATGGCCAATTGCCTCTGGAGGTCAGTCTAAGGGTTGGTTTAAAGAATGTTTGTGGCCTCTTGAGGCTTGACCACACGGTCCATGCGCTGTTTAGATAGTTCTCACAGGAAATGACTGGCCAAAAATTCAGATTTGAATCTGTTGTGGTGCTCACTACATCAAGACAGACAGAAGTTTTGACTCAGATGGAATCTATTATTGGGATGAGTTGACATTGTGAATGACCATATTTCACATGGCTACATTTTTTTTCTGGAAGCCTCCCAGTTTTCTGTAAAGAAAGCCAGAAGAACTTTAGCTCCATGTTTCATGAAATGGAAGCAATTTCATCACCAATATATTCTGGCAATCACTGGCGTTTTTCAGTTACATTGTGAAAAAGACTTAAATAGTTTATCACTTTAGAGCCTCTAATCCTACAACAATTTCCAGCCGTCTATCTACAATGCTTTTTGGGCACTATTGCACAAAACATTAAAATATTTACAGTAGTATGCTTTTCTCAAATTTCTCATTGTAATGTGCTGGAATTCATTGGGACTAAATGCAGTACCCTGGATGCTGGATTAAGATCTAAGAAAAGAGATCATACTGTTTCTTGGTCTGCCCAAAACAAAAACAAAAAAACCCACAACTGCTACTCAGCAAGTCTACATTTAGCTCAGTATGCCACACACAGACATACATGTCTATGGATTTCTGGCTGCTGCAAAAGCCAGGAAAGAATGTAGAATGGTGACTGGTGTTTATTAATGACTTCTCTGTGTGGGAAACTAATTACAAACTGCTAACCCATCAATGAAATTTTCATCGTGCTGGATTAGCATTGTGTAGATGTAATGAATTTAGGTGTCCAGCTAAATAAATGAAGTTAATGCCTACCATGACATTAGCTGGCTAATTTGCCACACCTCCTTTTAAAAAGTGCAGATGTGATCGCATGCTGACAAGTAGTCAGCTGCTAAAATCATTTTGACAGCACTTGAGATGCTCACTTGTTCAACCTCATACCTAATTCACTGTGGTCCCCCTGTTATTGAGGACTAGCAGTTTTTTATATTAACAACAATATATGCCAGTGTAGTCATCGAAGTCAACATTGAATTAAAGACTTGGGGCCATATTCAGCCCGTGTGGTTGAGTCAGAAAAGGCGTGCAGCTGCACGCTTTTCTGGGTGCACGCATTCTCCCGTCCACTCAAATCTGTCATTTCCGCACCGTCATGCCAGATACGCACTCTGGGTGGAGCAACCCTGAATTGTAGGCTTTCTTTCAAATCTGGCGCTACGAGCAAACAGACTGCCTTCTTTGGTGGATTTAAGCACTTTTCCTCTTACGTATTCCAGAGGCTGTATAAAGTCCAGCGGCCTGTGAAGGTGAAACATCATATTGCATGTTAAGTATGGATTTAGTTAACGGCGCGGCGACGGCCCAGCGAAGGCCCAGCGACGACTGACCCGTGCCGACAGTTTTGGACACACCAGGCCGATGACGCTCACCGACATTTGCTGATTGCCCAACAGTCTAATGTGTGTCTACTTTTTAAAGGTAGGGATACATTGCACCAACACCTGAACATAGATGTAATGTGTCCCTACCTTTACAACATACATGCCACACTTTGTAAGAGACATCGGGAAAGCTGTCAAATGTAGAGAGACTGAACAAAAGATGATATGAGCTGATCAAAGAGGCATTCTGAGTCGGCTATTATAGTGTTTTAGCCATGATATTTATTGGTTAAAATAACAGTACCAGCAGACTTTTTCACCTCTACGAGAAGCCTTTCCGCTTCAGGCATGCTGCTGGCGGCTTGGAGTTTTCTTTTTTAATCAAAGAGCTGGGCTCCCACTATTACAACAGCTACAGTCATCGTAATGGCGCAGTGGTCAGTTGGATATTGAATCATTTGTTTTTATTCTTCTGTTCCAAGCCGGTCGTCAAAATATGTCTCTGTTAAAGTGGCTCACCTGGTCTGTGGTGCAAGGAATGTTGTACACTGCTGATGTATAGAACGGCAGCCACACCCCCTATTTTATTGATGGACTTAACATGCATTCAATAAGAACAGTATTCTAATTAAATTACGTATATTGGATTTATGTTTTAGGCGGCACGGTGGCCGACTGGTTAGAGCGTCAGCCTCACAGTTCTGAGGACCCGGGTTCAATCCCCGGCCCCGCCTGTGTGGAGTTTGCATGTTCTCCCCGTGCCTGCGTGGGTTTTCTCCGGGCACTCCGGTTTCCTCCCACATCCCAAAAACATGCATTAATTGGAGACTCTAAATTGCCCGTAGGCATGACTGTGAGTGCGAATGGTTGTTTGTTTCTATGTGCGCTGCGATTGGCTGGCAACCAGTTCAGGGTGTACTCCGCTTCCTGCCCGATGACAGCTGGGATAGGCTCCAGCACGCCCGCGACCCTAGTGAGGAAAAGTGGCTCAGAAAATGGATGGATGGATGGATTTATGTTCTATTCTGGTTAGAGTGTATGCCTCACAGTTCTGAGGACCGGGGTTCAATCCCCAGCCCCGCCTGTGTGGAGTTTGCATGTTCTCCCCGTGCCTGTGTGGGTTTTCTCCGGGCACTCCGGTTTCCTCCCACATCCCAAAAACATGCGTGGTAGGTTAATTGTAGACACTAAATTGCCCGTAGGTGTGAATGTGAGAGCGAATGGTTGTTTGTTTATGTGTGCCCTGCGATTGGCTGGAAACCAGTTCAGGGTGTACCCCGCCTCCTGCCCGATGATAGCTGGGATAGGCTCCAGCACTCCCGCGACCATTGTGAGGGTAAGCGGCTCAGAAAATGGATGGACGGCTGGATGGATTTATTTCCTACAGAACAACAAAAAAAAAACATGGTCTCTTTCAAAGTGTAGTGCGTTAAGGAGTGGTGCACATCCTGATTGGCGACGACACATCTGCTGCGTAAGGTATTTTCATATTTAAACTGTGCTATATTTTTCAAATTGATTTCAGTGACATTCGTAAGACCTGCCGCACACTGCGTGAAGAGGTCGAACCCAATTGGACTGGACCATCGGATAAAAATAAGAGTCGCCGACGTGACCCCCACACATTGAGCGATTGGATATATGGACGCCCTGAATAGTGAACCTGTATACGCATTTGATGCTGGATAGACAGTATATTGTACTTTCACACATTTGTTCACATTTCACGCGAAAAGTGAAAAGTGTGGATATTTTAAAGAAGTCTTGCTTACTCTTAAAATAATAATGGGACATTCATTTGAACGTACCCAGCGCGGTACGTGCCGTTTGGCACATTTTGGTCACAAGCTTCGCTTTTTCATCCACAGGCACATCATACATTATGAATATAGTAAATTATTGATGTAGAACACAATATTTGATGCTTTATATATGTTAATTATTTGGCTTGGGGGCGGCGCAGCGTCCGTTTGGTGTCTTGCTTGCGTAACACCTGCAAATGTATTTCAATGTGAGTGAAAGCTTGTGTGTATTTTGATTGGCTGTAAGCTGTTACATTGCGACAGTGTCCAAAAGCAGTGGCCGACTGATCGGCCACTCATGAAAACAGTTGCCAAACTACGCACACTTGCGCGACAGTTCAATTGTGTTCGGCCCCATTGGTAGGTGTGCAGCAGCAGCATTAAGTCTCTGTAAAACTTCATGCGCCATGATTTACCAGCCTTAGACTTCATTGAATCACGCCTGTTTGGTGAATGCGCACAAATTACGGTTACGCACTGTTGGTGTGTCACGAGTCTGGATGGGAGAATGCGCGTAGATAAAAGTGTGCAAGCCCAGGCGCATCAAAAAAGAACGGGAAAATGTAGCGCTAACTGAATAACGGCATAGTTTCCCAGATATAAAATGCCTATTTGACCAAATGAAGTCAGCCAAAAGATCTAGAAAATCAGCAACAAAATGCCACGATCAAAGAAATTCAAGAACAGACGAGAAATAAATTGAAATCTATCCGTCTGGAAAGGGTTACAAAGCCAATTTTAGAGCTTTAGGTTTCCAGCGAACCATGGTGAGAGCTATTATCCTCAAATAGAGAAAACATGGAACAGTGGTGAACTTCACAAAAGAACCCAAGACAACATCAAAAGAACTTCAGGCTTCCCTTGCCTCAGTTAAGGTCATTGTTCATGACTTAACAACAAGATAGAGAAAAATTGTATCAATGGGAGAGTTCCAAGGCAAAAACCATTGCTGACCAAAAAGAAAACAAAAGCTCAGCTTACTTTTGTAAAAAAGGAATGATTCCCGACACCTTTGGAGAATATTCTATGGCCTAACGAGACGAAAGGTGGAAGGTTTGTGTCTCGCTACATCTGGTGTAAATGTAACACAGGATTTGTGAAAAAGAACATAACGGTCTAACGTGGTGGTGGTAGTGTGAAGGTCTCTGGGTGCCCACTCTTTCAGGACCTGGAGGACTTGCTGTGATGTATTGATCCATGAATTCTGCTCTTTACCATAAAATCCGAAAGGAAAATGTTCGTGACCTCAAGCTGAAGCGCACATGGACTCTGCAAGAGGACAACCATCCAAAACACACCAGCAAGTCAACTTCTGAATGGCTTAAAATAAACAAAATGAAGGTTTTGAAGTGGCCTAGTCAAAGTCCGGACTGTTTCAAAGTGTAGTGCGTTAAGGAGTGGTGCGCTTCTGAATGACTTAAAATAAACAAAATGAAGGTTTTGAAGTGGCCTAGTCAAAGATCGGACTGGAATCCCATTGAAATGCTGTGGCACGAACTTAAAAAGGCTGTTCATGGTAAATGGTAAATTTACACTTATATAGCGCTTTAACTACACCATCACGGTGCCCAAAGCACTTTCCGGATGCTCACACATTCAACCATTCACGAACACATTCATAGACTAATGGGCGGCTGCTGCGACGCAAGTCACTGTCAGGCCCAGTATGAACAATTTGGGGTTCAGTGTCTTGCCCAAGGACACTTCAACAGCAGATAGTCTGAGCAGAGATTCGAAATGTCGACCCCTCCATTGTTACTGAATTAAAACAAGTCTGCAGGGAAGCGTGGGCCAAAATATCACAGAAAACACAGAAAAAGTAAAAAGTATCACAAAGATTTGAAAGACTGCCAGCTTGATTTCAGTTGGTGAGGGTGGCCCAACCAGTTATTGTATTAGGTTTAGGGGGGCATTTGTTTTTCATACAGGGCCAGGTAGCTTTGAATATTTTTTTCTCTCCTGAATAAATAAAATCACCATTTAAAAATGCATTTTATGATTACTTGGCTTATCGCTGTCTGATATTTACATTTGTTTGAGGATCTTAAACATTAAAGTGAGGAAACTGCAGAAATATTTTTTGAGGAGGGGTCCAATACTTTTTCACGACACTGTACATGATGAGGGACAATAATGGGTAAAATAAGAACTTTATTCCACCCTGGAGCAGAACTGAACGCTTCAGAAGCTCCTTTGTGCCCATAGCTATCAGACTCATTCCTGTTTTTATCTGCTGCTCTGTTATCTGTTGCTCAAAAAAATACATGGCATTTTATCATTAAAAAAGTTGTACTGTGTATAATTTTTTTCTTTCTTTTTCTCTTTCCTTTCTCTCCAGTTTAATCTGTTTAATTTCTGTACATATAGTAATCAATTTCCTTACTGTTACTTTTTAAATAATCTGTTGTGCTGCAGTAACAGCTAACCCACCCAACCAACCGGAGATAATTTTTGTATTATGTTATTTTAACTTTGACATTTTTTCATATTTATTCATTTAATAATCTTACATCCCTGTTCTTCCACATTGTATGAATGCTGTAGCATTCTAGGCATGGGGGAGCAAAATTTTAGTCGTTTAGGTTACTTAACATGTTGCATATTTCTCCAGTTAGTTCCGCTTTGGTCTCCTCTTAAGAAAAAAAAATATATATATATTTTGACGTTTCATAAATCAGAGCTTTGCAAGACCCATGTGAAGGTAATATGGAAGTTGAAAAAACTAACATAATAAACATTAGACATTTTCTATGACAGGTTTAGCTACAGTATTTACTGTGGTTAACCAGTCTCTGTCCACAATCTAAAATTAGCCACCATATCATATACACTGCCAACCTAAAAGATGCTCAAATAGCAATTGGGATGATGAAATGACACTACTGAATATGCGGTTTTGAATCCCAGAATTATTTTTAACAGTTTTATGGAGCAGGTTTGTTGAGTAGCATCATGCATCACTTTTCAACTTTTATATATATCTTTATGTTCAGTTATTAACATTGTAGGCAGCACTGTGGTGTCTTAACATTCTTCTGTGGAGTCAAATGACTCAGACCCACCCCGCCCCCCCAAAAAATAAAAAAACTAGTTTCTGTTTCTGAGGTGTTTACTCTTTGAGGTGGGGACCCTCCAGTGCTCCCCCAAGAACCAGCCAGCCTCTCTGGGCCATCATCACTGCTTTTAATACTCACATGGGTGTTGAGGTGACAGCCATGCTGTCGCCTTGGCAGATACCTTGGGGTTAGTGTATAAACAGATTCATGTGACTTGATGCGTTACGGACTGAGGTCAGTTTACACACAACGAATGCTTTGCAGAGCGGCCAGTGGTCACTTTGCTGCTTTGGGTTAAATCATTTGCAGAGGGTCACTAATCTTTAAGTCTAAATTGGTGAATAAAGACATGAAAGACTGTTGTGGATTTTCTAGGAAAATGGTCTCATCATTTTGGAATCATTATCACTGTATTCCTCCAGAATAATATTTCATTCCACAAAATGAGAACAACTGAAAACAATAAGGGTTCACAGGCCTGATAATAAAGTACAGGACATTATACACATTGTACTTCACACATTGAAAGTTACAGCTGTCAGGTCATCTTCCTTGTGTCCATGGCTTCATCACAGATCATATCTTCCTGTATCTTCAAGGTTTCATCTGGCTGCGACACGAGGACACTTGGACTGTCTCAATCTCATCCTGTCACACAGTGCTGATGTCACTGCAACTGATGCCACTGGTGAGTCCCTGCTCTGTGACACCAATACACTACTTCTGTACAGTATTTTTTTTAAACTCATGGACAGCTTAACGAATCATTTGGCTTGTACCTTTGAGATGTGCAATATTTTACAATACATTTAAAAGGTCTGTCTCCTTACACAGTATATTACTACACTAGTGCACTTAATCCTGGTCATTCCTGGAAGGGTTTTTGTTTCTTTGGCTGTTGCAGTAATGATTTCTGATTTGGGCATCCAAGGCGGCATTGTGTTGGGGGGGGGTGACATTCGGCATTCAAATCTCCGTTAGCAATCGTTCTTCCCCCAACCCCACCGACGTTGACAATCGGCCAAGCATTTGCTGGCCGTTGCCCAGGGTGCCACACAGATCCAGAACCTCCTCTGGGCTGATGTGTATGTGAGCTTTCCAGAGGGTTAATGTGAGCCTCTTGATCCTGTACTGCCTTCTTAAAGGATCTTTAATGACTCCAGTGCATCATAAAACCATTTTCCACTCTCAACCTTGTCCAAAGTTATCTACTGTGACAGTTAACAAAAAAATAAGCACAGAGCATAGCACTGCAAAGTGTTGCTATATCCTCATAAAGCTTCCTCTTATTAAGGCCTTTATACTCCCGCGGTCGCAAGGCCGACAACGCCCGCATTGCATCACGTGACCGACGAATTGCCCCGCGCAGCACCTCTGCGTAGCTTGCCGCGCACCCGACAAAAATAGCTGCTGCGCGTCGAACGCCGCGGAGATCATCTCTCGTGATTGGTCCGTTTTAGTCACATGCTGTGATGACGTACCAGCGTGCCCATTGGTTCGACATACCATCTACGTTGCTGCCTTCTCGATCGATTTTGCAGCATAATTAAATGTATCATCTGGTCATCTAGGTTCATTTGTTCTGTCGCGGTCGCCATTGTTGTTGCTTTGTTCCTTGTTATTGAAAGGAAAGTAAAAACTGCTACCGGAAATGGCAAAAATAAAAAATGCAGCGGAAACTCCACCCTGTGGTGTCCTAGCCAATACCAGCCGTAGCGACACCCCCGACTTGGAGGAGAACTGCAGCAAACTTTCATAACAGCGCCTGTTGGTTGCGCTCGAGTATAAACGCAAAGAACGTAGGACAGCCGCAGTGATGTCAGCGCGGTCACCGTCCGCGCGAGTATAAAGAAGCCTTTATTTTCCTCCATATCATGCAATGTCGAATTGACAAGGGGAATGTCTGCTCTTATTTTCCATCTTAGTTTGTGATTAAACACACTACAGTGGAACCTCAGGTTCTGAAGTTAATTGGTTCTGTGACCCTGTTTGAAATCCAATATGTTCTTAATGTAATTAGTATTTTTGATGAAAATAAAATTATTTCTTGACTTTGTTTTACGTCAATCAGAAACACTGTTAGATTTGTGATTTGATGATCGAGGATGTGGAGGAGGAACTTCCGCCTGGAACAGATTTCCTCCTTGGAGCAGACAACTACCTTTAAGCTTCCATCCAAGCGTTATTCATAGAGTCAATTATTGTCTTGCAGCGCGTGTAAGAAGCACATTTGTCCATACCAAGACCGTTCGCAAACCAAACATAATACGTAATTACAGGTAGGCTTTATGAACATTTTTTTACATAACCCGAATTGTTTGTAGACAGAGTCGCTCGTAACCCGAGGTTCCACTGTATAACTGTGAACCAAAGAAATGACTGCCGTTCTGAAAATATTTTAAGGGTATTTCTACTACAGAACAATTCCTGATGGTGGTTTAACATTATTTTCCTTTTTCTTATTTAACACTTGTAGGTAAAAATGCTCTTCATCTGGCTTCCAGAAATGGACATTCGCTGTGTGTGCAAAAACTCCTTCAGGTAGTGTCAATTTGGTATTCTTCTGTCTTCATTTGTATAATCTGTTGGCAAAATACGTTTTTGACAGTTCACTCCTTTTCCAATTGACGTTCTATCACTAGTCACTTAACTGGGTACACCTACACAATCCAAAAAGATCACAACATGTGCCTTAAGATTTTGATTGATACAACCATAGCCCAGAGGTATTGCTAATAATTAACGATACGGATAGGCCTGTCACGATTATTAAATCTTTAAGACGATATACAGTATTTTCCCCAAAACTATCAGGATAAACGCTATAATTGTGTTGTTAATGCCTCTGAAATCATGAAAATAAGGCCCACCCTTATTATTAATTTATTTATCATACATGCAAATTAGTCGCCTTTTGGTGAAATTCGCCGTTTTGAATTAAAAAATAGGCCATTTACGTGAATCGTACACATCTGATGAGTTTTTCCTGGAAGAGGCGTGGGGGGTTCTGTCGCTGTATCTTACTCCTAGAATGCTGGCAGCTAGATCCATTCCACACATCCACCATCCACGCACAGATGTACAACCCCAATTCCAATGATGTTGGGACGTTGTGTTAAACATAAATAAAAACAGAATACAATTATTTGCAAATCATGTTCAACCTATATTTAATTGAATACACTACAAAGACAAGATATTTAATGTTCTAACTGATATACTTGATTGTTCTTAGCAAATAATCATTAACTTAGAATTTTATGGCTGCAATGCGTTCCAAAAAAGCTGGGACAGGTGGCAAGAAAGACAAAGAAAGTTGAGGAATTCTCATCAAACACCTCTTTGGAACATCCCACAGGTGAACAGGCTAATTGGGAACAGGTGGGTGCCATGATTGGGTATAAAATGAGCTTCCCTGAATTGCTCAGTCATTCACAAGCACAGATGGGGCGAGGTTCACCTCTTTGTGAACGAGTGTGTGAGAAAATAGTCAAACAGTTTAAGGACAATGTTCCTCAATGTACAATTGCAACGAATTTAGGGATTTCATCATGTACGGTCCATAATATCATCAAAAGGTTCAGAGAATCTGGAGAAATCACTGGATGTAAGCAGCGAGGCTGAAAACCAACATTGAATGCCCGTGACCTTCGAACCCTCAGGCGGCACTGCATCAAAAACCGACATCAATGTGTAAAGGATATCACCACATGGGCTCAGGAACACTTCAGAAAACCAATGTCAGTAAATACAGTTTGGCGCTACATCCGTAAGTGCAACTTGAAACTCTACTATGCAAAGCAAACGGCATTTATCAACAACACCCAGAAACGCCACCGGCTTGTCTGGGCCGAAGCTCATCTAAGATGGACTGATGCAAAGTGGAAAAGTGTTCTGTTGTCCGACGAGTCCACATTTCAAATTGTTTTGGAAAATGTGGACGTCGTGTCCTCCGGGACAAAGAGCAAAAGAACCGTCCGGACTGTTATGGACGTAAAGTTCAAAAGCCAGCATCTGTGATGGTATGGGGCTGTGTTAGTTCCAATGGCATGGGTAACTTACACATCTGTGATGGCACCATTAATGCTGAAAGGTACATACAGGTTTTGGAGAAACATACGCTGCCATCCAAGCAACGTCTTGGACACCCCTGCTTATTTCAGCAAGACAATGCCAAACCACATTCTGCATGTGTTACAACAGCGTGGGTTTGTAGTAAACGAGTGCGAGTACTAGACTGGCCTGCCTGCAGTCCAGACATGTCTCCCATTGAAAATGTATGGCTCATTATGATGCGTAAAATACGACAACGGAAACCCCGGACTGTTGAACAGCTGAAGCTGTACATCAAGCAAGAATGGGAAAAAAATCCACCTCCAAAGCTTTAACAATTAGTGTCCTCAGTTCCCTAATGTTTATTGAATGTTGTTAAAAGAAAAGGGTGATGTAACACAGTGGTAAACATGACCCTGTCCCAGCTTTTTTGGAATGTGTTGCAGCCATAAAATTCTAAGTTCATGATTATTTGCTAAAAACAATCGTTGATCAGTTTGAACATTAAATATCTTGTCATTTTATTTATTTATTTATTTTTTTAAAATTGATGTTCAAGCTGTGGTTAAAAGTTCTTCACTATTTACTCAGTACTTGAGTAATTATTTCACTGTGTACTTTTTACTCTTAAGTAATTCTTTGGAGGACTACTTTTTACTTGTCACATAATTGGCAAGTAACAGTACTCTTACTCGAGTAAAATGTTTGGCTACTCTACCCAGCTCTGGAGCGGACCTCCTCTATTGCCACTCTTACATTTAGGTATCATTTTTGCTCATCAGATCAGCCACTGTTGTATTTGTTGCACTGGTTTTTGTATTTTAACGTTGAGGTGTTGCGGGTCGTGGTCCTGGTTGTGGTCTCAGCGGAACCGCGAGGCACACGTAACATCGGCGACGAGCTGATCCGCGAGTACATCTTGTATTAATTAGGAAAGGCGGCCACAATTATCTAATTAGTTTACTGATGCTAATTTAAAATGTATTAAGCGACAGAGCGATGTTAGTGATTATGACACAACACGGAATGAACTAACTTCAAAGTCAGAAATGGACAATAAAAACAGAAAAATATTGTACTTAATATTTGCCTGGCGGATGCATTTGGGATTAGCCTTTGAAGTTGGTAATTGGGAAAAATGAAGTGAAACAGACAATGATCAATTCTTTTCCGCAATGAGAGTACTTAAAGAGGGAGGATGCACAGCTTGAAGCAGGTATCAGGTGCAGGTGGCGATGAGCAAAGGCAAAGAAATGAGCCAAATTACATTTTAATCTTAAATTTGTACATCAACATGTACTTGAGCGGTGTAAATAAGTTTTTCTGCGTGAAGAATGTTATTTTTTTTAGTGTGTTTTTTTTTAAATCTTTTTTTTCTTTCGTATTTGCATATCTGATTGATTGATTTTCAATTTTAAATCATTGGGAATAGAGCCAGGAAAAGCTGTCTGTGCATGCTGCGTGTCGGTGACGTTTCATTTACGCATGGTGTAAATATGGCGCCTCCTGAGAGACCTCGTATGAGACGGAGAAATTGTTTTCACTACTAAGTGTTTTTTATCAAGCGTTTTTCAAATAAACATAAAACCAAACCCAACTACTGTGCTGGATATGACAAACCTCCATCTTGATAAATGATGTGACAACATGCACACGTCGTTGTAAATGACGTGTGCATGTTGCACAGCTGCTTTTGTTGCGACATGTGCATATTGCACAGCTGCTTTTCGATTAAATGTAGTGTACGTTTATACACCCAAACGGAATAGATCACGTCACATGTAAATAGTTGATCAGAGATCTTCAATCAGAATGATTTCAGTGACAAAAAAGTCTCCATGTATACCCAGTGTGGTTGGTCAGCTGAAGATGACCCCTTCACCTGTCAATCAAATATACTACATGTTTATGTTTGCTGTAGTCAACTACTGGCTGAATAACGTGTGCCACTGAGGTTATGCTTAATAAACTGTTAACATACCCGTGTTTGTGTTACTGGGGACTAACACACACAACAACTCCGAGCGAAGCACTGATGTTTTAAACGCTGTGTTATCCGCACGGCGGACGCTGTGTTATCCGCACGGCGGTTCACCACAACAATGACAATTTAACAAGTCCGGAAAAACTATCGTGTCCATTTTGTTTGTCAAACGATAAGTCGATATAGTCATTATCGTGACAGGCCTAGACACGTACATCACTTACAATGCAGTGCAATTATTCAGCACTGTTAATTCTTGCTGTTAACTCAGCAAGAATAATAAGCATACAGAGAAATGAATACCTTTCAAAAAAGCATCAAAAGAAAGCATTTTTGTTTTGTAATTAAGTTTTTGATATAGCTTTTGCACTGAATTTAATTTCTCTGTACAGATGTATGGTAGTACATTTAGTGTTTGTTGTGGCTGCTGATGTCTTGTGTGTTGGTTACTGTATATACATAATATTAATGTGTATAATTGACAGTGAGGCCTTCCTGTCGTAGCACTCTTCCTTTCAACTCTTCTAAATAATTCTTGCCAAAAAAACTCAACTTCTCACTGTTGGTTCATTGTACTGAAGCAATTACAGTGTCATGAAAAAGTATTGGCCACGTTCTAATAATTTTGCATAGTTTCCCCACTTTAATGTTTAAGCTCATCAAACAAATGTAAATATCAGACAAGTGTAACCCAAGTGAACTTAAAATGCTATTGTTAAATGGTGAGTTAATTTATTAAGGAAAATACTGTTCAACATTACCGGCCGGGCCTTGTATGAAAAAGAAATGGCCCCATCAACCTAATAACTGGTTGGGACAGCCTCAGCACCAACAACTAAAGTCAAGCATTTTCTCCGAATGGCAATGAGTCTTTCATTTCTCTGTGGAGATATTGTGGCCCACTCTTCCTTGCAGAATTCTTTGAATTCAGCAAAAATGGAGGGTTTTCGAGCATGAGCAGCCTTTTTAAGGTCCTGCCACTGCATTTCAATCAGATCCAAGCATAGACTTTGACAAAGCCACTCCAAAACCTTCATTTTGTTTATTTATGACATTCAGAAGTTGACTTGCTGTTGTGTTTTGGATTGTTATCCTGCTGCAGAACCCAAGTGCGGTTCAGCTTGAGGTCACAAACTGATGGCTGAACATTCTCCTCCAGGATTTTCCGTTAAAGAACTGAATTCAGGTTCCATCAATCACCGCAAATTGTTCAGGTCCTGAAGGTGAAAAGCAGCCCAAGACCATCACACTACACAGACGCACACCTTCCAAAAAACAAAACTTTAATCTCCTCAGTCCATATAATATTCTCCCAAAAGTCTTCATTCAGATGATTTTTATTTCCCCCCCCCCCAAAAGTAAGGCACGCCTTTGTTGTTTTTGGTCAGCAGTGGTTTTCGCATTGGATCTCTGCCATGGATGCCATTTTTGCCCAGTCTCTTCTTTACTGTTGTGTCATGAACACTGACCTTAACTGAGGCAAGGGAGGCCTGCAGTTCCTTTGTGGTCTCCTTGCTGTTCTCTCAGGGTAATCTTTGTAGGCCAGCCACTCCTGGGAAGGTTCACCACTGTTTCTTGATTTTCCATGTGATGATAATGACTCTCATTGTGGTTCGCTGAAATCCGAAAGCTTTAGAAAATTGCTTTGTAACCCTTTCCAGACTGATATTCTGTCCATCCATCCATTTTCTGAGCCATTTATCCTCACAAGGGTCACGGGAGTGCTGGGCAGGAGGCGGGGTACACCCTGAACTGGTCACCAGCCAATCACAGGGCACATACAAACAAATAACCAGTCGCACTCACATTCACACCTACACGAGTTTGTCTGGAAAGATTCTGTATAAGTGGTTTCTTGATTGAAGCTAATCAGGCTTGGGTGTGTTAAGTGAAAATTAACAAAAACATTTTATTAGCCGGCGGCACGGTGAGCGACTGGTTAGAGCGTCAGCCTCACATTTCTGAGGACCCGGGTTCAATCCCCGGCCCCGCCTGTGTGGAGTTGGCGTGTTCTCTCCGGGCACTCCGGTTTCCTCCCACATCCCAAAAACATGCATTAATTGGAGACTCTAAATTGCCCGTAGGTGTGACTGTGAGTGGGAATGGTTGTTTTATTGTATGTGCCCTGCGATTGGCTGGCAACCAGTTCAGGGTGTACCCCGCCTCCTGCCCGATGATAGCTGGGATAGGCTCCAGCACTCCCGCGAGGTAACTTTGAATAGTTTTTTTCCTTAATAATCACCATTTAAAACAGCATTTTAACTTCACTTGGGTTATATTTGTCTGATATTTACATTAGTTTGATGATCTTAAAGATTACATTGGGGAAACTATGCAAAAATAAGAATTTGAGAAGGGTACCTAACACTTTTTCACAGCACTGTATGTTGTTACAATGAGGCTACATCATTGTTCAGTCATACAAATGTGGCTCCCCACCTCTTAAACCTCTCTTTCTCACATGGTAGTGATTTAACAGAGGTCATGGTCTGTTGATTTCTAAAGTGTTGACAAGCCTTACAGCCCTGCTGTCCATTTTGGGTGCCGTCATCGCTCCAGATATAGCAGCCCGATGCCAGCGATCTCAGTCTCAACCACCGCAGTCTAACTTAATCATTGTCGTCTAGGATATACCCCCCCAGATGCTCACACGGCACCTCCCCCTGCTAACTTAACCTAAACCCCTGCCGCCCCATGGTCATTTGAGCATGATGCTCATTTTTGTCCCTTGTTGCCAGAGAGAAGTGGATTTTTATAGTGCATATGGGATTAGGCCCACTTCTGACCTGATGGCTGTCATAGCAGGTCCTCTTCACCTCAGTGGAACATTATGTCTTCTGGTGACTAAAGTTGCTGACTGAAATGTCTTCGGCAAAGTATCATGGCCCCTCTTGACCTAACTTTACATTCTAGCTGCCTCACATTTCACTGCCAATCACCCAAAATAGATGCTTTTGGCAAATTCTCTGCAGCAACTACAGGGGAGTAGAGCGGCTGTTTGATAACAGTATATTGCATGGGTAGAATGTGCCATAAATGTTTTAATGCATTACTGCCACCTGCAGATTCTGTTAGGGAATTGTATCATAATTCCGTACATGAATACAAATACTTCCTGGTGTGTAATGTAATTATTTCATGATATGTAATATCCATCCATCCATTTTCTGTACTGCTTTTCCTCACTAGGGTCACGGGCGTGCTGGACCCTATATTAATATTAATTCATTATTATTTTTGTTTTATTGAATGATAAAATGTTCCTTTTTGTAATTTTATGTAGCTGTAAAGCACTGAATTGCGTATTGTTTATGAATTGTGCTCTACAAATGAACGTGCCTGGCCTTGCCTTCTTTAGCTTGTGGGTCACCAAAATAGTGACCCACAAGCTAAGATCATTTGAAAATGTAAACGTTTTATTTTTAATAGTTTCCTTCCTTGTTAAATAATCAATGATAATTGTGAAAAATCATTGTGATCAGTGTCTCACATAGATGAAAATCATTCATTATGAATAGTAGCAAAATAAAAGGTATGTTGAGCACAATTGTTATTTCAGAAGTGTGTCTCAAACTGGTTATAACTGTCTGTGAGACAGATTTCATTGCTTATGTAAATTTATTATGTTTCACATGCTATAGAATACAAAATAGATTTGAGTGCATGTGATATTTAAATTCTATTTATGTCAGGACATATTTTGGGGGAAAAAAAAAAAAATGAAATGGTCACATGACCCTGGTCTGATTTGAGATTGAACTATAGGATTGTGGGTCAGAAACGGGACCACAGACATGGAAGCAGGAGATCCTGGTACATGGTCTTAATCTTTTACAGTATATTAAGGATGTTCACATGGTAAATTTTCTCTTGTTTTATCTATGTAATTTTTTTTGGGGATTGTTTTCAACATGCTTTGGGCATACAGCTGATGCTGCATGTTTATATTTATTTACATTGTGTTAGCATTAGCCTCAATGACTCATACAGACGTTTATACTTAAAGTTTTCACGATGCCTCAGGCAATAAGTTGTTGGAGAAATGCTAGTGTGCTTCCTGTCCACTTCAAATGTGCTTGAGCAAGACACCAACCCCCGCAGCTCAAGAGGTGCAGCCTTGTATGTGTGCCCCTTCACTCTGACTTTGCTCCTCGCATGCCTTTATGTGTGTGTGATCTGGTTCTCTGTAGATGTGCAACACAATAGTGTAATTTGAATCATTATTTTACTAAATTCTATTTAGTTAAACACAAACCGTGAAGTTGTACAAGATGCTCATTTATGTGACTTCACCACTGTTTTTAAGTGAAGGATGAAGTACTATCGCAGTATTAGCTGTAGTAAGCTTTTGTTTTACTTTTATAGCATAACTGTCCAGTTGGAAACGTGGACCTACAAGGAAGAACAGCTCTACATGATGCTGGTAAGGGTTTGTGTAATTATCTCTTTATACACTGAAAACTGCATTGAGCTCTACTCTAGGTGACAATACAAATCTCAAGACCAACTTAGTATTGTCAATTAATTAGCAATGTTTATCGTGAAGATTGTATTTTTGTTGAGCAGTTTATTTAACTGATACTGTGTGAAGTTGACTGACTGGATGGCTCTTGTTTTCTCCACAGTCATGGCAGGCTGCTCATCCAGTGTGAAACTTCTCTGTGACAGTGGCGCTTCTGTCAATGCCAGTGATTTTGTAAGACTTTCCCTTTATTTGAAACAATGGCTCAATCCCATTTCTTCCCCTTAGCCCTTTCCCGTTGCTTTACCCCTCCCGGTTAGCCCTTTGTTTGGAAGGTCGAGATGAAGGATTTAAAAAAAAATAAAAATAAAAATACCCCGAAGAATTGGGACACCACGACCGTTACGTCATCACCCCTCACCACTTGCTGGCTGTGTCGCAGGCCGGGGTGACTATTGTTTACACTTCAACAATCGTCTTGTGTCAAATTCAATTGAAATTGCTTTTTGATTTAAATTTGTCTGTCATTTTATGATGGGTAAATGCAGTTTCTAAAGGTTACTGGTGTTTTGAAGTTGTTTGATAAATGTTTCCTAATACATGGTTGGGTAAATACAGTGGTGCGAAAAAGTTTTTGCCCCCTTCCTGATTTTTTTTTTTTTTTGCTTGTTTGTCACTTGAATGTTTCCCATCATCAAACAAATTAAAATATTAGTCAAAGACAAAAAAAAGTAAACGTGTTTTTTAAATAAAGGTTTTTCTTAAGGGAGAAAAAAATCTAAACCTACATGGCCCTGTGTAAAAAGGTGACTGCCCCCGTTAAAACCGAACTATGGTTTATCATACCAGAGTTTAATTTCTCTACCTACACCCTGGCCTGATACTGCCACACATGTTCTCAATCAAGAAATCACTTAAATAGGAACTTCCCGACAAAGGGAAGTAGCCCAAAAGATCCGCAAAAGCTAGACATCATGTCGAGATCTAAAGAAATTCAGGAACAAATGAAAAGCTTTAGGACTCCAGTGAACCACCGTGAGAGCCATTAGCCACAAATGATGAAAATTATGTTTTCATCATGTGGTGAACCTTTCAGGAATGGCCGGCCGACCAAAATTACCCCAAGAGTACAGTGACGACTTATCCAAAAGACACCCCAACGACATCCAAAGAACTGCAGACTCAACCTCAGTTAAAGTCATTGTTCATGATGCCACCTTAAGAGAGTGTGCAAAAATGACCTGCATGATAGAGTTTCAAGACAAAACCCACTGCTGAGCAAAAAGAACATTAAGGTGCATCACAATTTTGCCAGAAGACATCTTGATGATCCCCTGGACTTTAGGGAAAATGCTCTGTGGTCTGACGAGACAAAAGTTAAACATTTTGCAAGGTGTGTGTCCTGTTACTTCTGGCGTAAAAGTAACACTGCATTTCAGATTAAGAATATCATACCAACAGTAAAATAGGGTGGCGGTATTGTGTACTGTTTTGCTGCTTAAGGACCTGGAAGACTTGCTGTGATAAATGAAACCATTAATTCAGCTGTCTACCAAAAACTTCTTGAGAATGTCTGGCCATCTGTTTGTGACCTCAAGCTGAGGTGAGATGCTGTGGCATGACCTTAAAAAGGTGGTTCATGCTTGAAAACCCTCCAATGTGGCTGAGTTACAACAATTCTGCAAAGATGAGTGGGCCAAAATTCCTCCACAGCGCTGTAAGAGACTCATTGCAAGTTATCGCAAAATGCTTGCTTGCAATTGTTGCTGCTAAGGAGGGCCCAAACAGTTATTAGGTTTCACTTTTTCATACAGGGCCATGTAGGTTTTTTTCCCCCCTCACCCCTTTAACAGTAAAAACCTTCTCTGCCACCATCACTGTTAACCTACAGGGGGCCGGTGGAGATTCAGCTACTGTGGGTCGAAGACAAAGGAGAGGTGGAAAGCGGGTTCTTCGGCAGAAATAGAAGAGGAAAGCACAGAGCCTCGAACTGAATGTGGGGACTTTGACTGTTGGGCTTTTGACAGGAAAAGCTCAGGAGTTGGTTGACATGATGATTCGGAGAAATGTTGATATATTGTGGATCCAGGCGAGCAGGTGGAAAGGCAGTAAGGCTAGAATTTTAGGGGCAGGGTTCAAATTGTTTTACTATGGTGTAGATGGGAAGATAAATGGAGTAGGGGTTATTTATATTAAAAAAAAAAAAAAAAAAAAAAAAAGGAGTTGGCTAAGAATGTCTTGGAGGTGAAAAGAGTATCAGATCGAGTGATGAGGCTGAAACTTGAAATTGAGTGTGTTATGTATAATGTGATTAGTGGCTCAGCCCCACAGGTAGAATGTGACCTAGAGGTGAAAGAGAAATTCTGGAAGGAGCTAGACGAAGTAGTTCTGAGCATCCCAGACAGAGAGAGAGTCGTTATTGGTGTTGGAAACAGGGGTGATGACGAAGTGATGGGTAAGTTCAGCATCCAGGAAAGGAACCTCGAGGGACAGATGCTTGTAGACTTTGCAAAAAGGTTAGTTGGAAATGGCTGTAGTGAACACTTTCTTCCAGAAGAGGCCAGAACATAGGGTGACCTACAAGAGCGGAGGTAGAAGCACACAGGTGCATTACATCTTGTGCAGACGATGTAATCTAAAGGAGGTTACTGACTGTAAGGTAGTGGTAGGGGAGAGCGTGGCTAGACTGCATAGGATGGTGGGGTGTAAGATGACTCTGGTGGTGGGGAGGAAGATTAAGAAGCAAAAGGCAGAGCAGCGAACCATGTGGTGGAAGCTGAGAAAGAAAGAGTGTTGTGCGGCTTTTCAAGAAGAGGTGAGAGAGGCTTTCGGTGGACAGGAGGAGCTTCCAGAAGTACTACAGCCAAGGCGATCAGAGAGACAGGGAGGAGAGTACTTGGTGTATCTTCTGGTAGGAAAGGGGAGGAGGAGACTTGGTGGTGGAACCTCAAAGTGCAGAAAATCATACAAGGAAGGAGGATAGCTAAGAAGAAGTGGGACACTGAAAGGACTGAGGAGAGGAGAAAGTATTACATGGAGGCGTGACGTACCGCAAAGGTAGAGGTGGCAAAGACGAAACACAAGGCATATGATGAAATGTATGCCAGGTTGGACACTACAGAGACTAAAGAAGGAGAAAAAGATCTATACAGGTTGGCCAGACGTCGAACAGTGGACCAGCGCTACCCCCTTGGCAGAGTCCTCGAGGGTGCATGGGAGTTCGCCCAACCAGTCTACATGTGTTTTGTGGACTTGGAAAAGGTGTTAGACCGTGTCCCTCGGGAGTCCTGTGGGGGGTGCTTCAGGAGTATGGGGTACCGAACCTTGTACAGGCTGTTCAGTCCCTGTACGAGCGCATTTTTTCCGCATTGCCGGCAGAAAGTTGGACTCATTTCCGGTGATGGTTGGACTCCGCCATGGCTGCCCTTTGTCACCGATTCTGTTCATAATTTATTTATTATTATTAATTATCCAGAATTTCTAGCCGAGGCGTAGAGGGGGTCCGGTTTGGTGGCCTCAGTATTGCATCTCTGGTTTTTGCAGATGATGTGGTTCTGTTGGCTTCATCAAGCCGTGAACTCCAACCCTCACTGGAGCGGTTCGCAGCCGAGTGTGAAACGGCTGGGATGTGAATCAGCACCTCCAAATCTGAGACCATGGTCCTCAGTCGGAAAAGGGTGGCGTCCCCTCTCCACGTCGGGGATGAGATCCTACGCCAAGTGGAGGAGTTCAAGTATCTTGGGGTCTTGTTCACGAGTGAGGGAAGAATGGAACACGAGATTGACAGGCGGATTGGTGCAGCATCTGCCGTGATGCATCTGTCCGTTGTGGTAAACAAGGAGCTAAGCCGAAAGGTGAAGCTCTCAATTTACCGGTCGATCTACGTTCCTACCCTCATCTATGGTCACGAGCTATGGGTCGTGACCGAAAGAACAAGATCCCGGATACAAGCGGCCGAAATGAGTTTCCTCCGTATGGTGTCCGGGATCTCCCTTAGCGATAGGGTGAGAAGCTCGGTCATCCGGGAGGATCTCAGAGTAGAGCCGCTGCTCCTCCACATTGAGAGGAGCCAGATGAGGTGGCTGGGGCATC
Organism: Phycodurus eques; assembly: GCF_024500275.1. NCBI lineage: Eukaryota > Metazoa > Chordata > Actinopteri > Syngnathiformes > Syngnathidae > Phycodurus > Phycodurus eques. The sequence goes on along the minus strand of NC_084526.1, from coordinate 34,270,454 downwards.
TGATTTGGATGCCTCCCAGACGCCTCCCTGGTGAGGTGTTCTGGGCACGTCCCACCAGGAGGAGACCCTGGGGACGACCCAGGACACACTGGACAGAATACGTCTCTCAGATGGCCAGGGAACTAGAGATCAACTGTGGTACAGCGGAAGTCTGGAGTGGCAGAGAAGTATGTTAGAATAGTACAGGACATGTATGAGTGCAGCAGAAGACTGGCGAGGTGTGCTGTAGGTGTGGCAGGGGAATTTAAGGTGGAGGTGGGACTGCATCACGGATCAGCCCTGAGCCCATTCTTGTTTGCAGTAGTGATGGATAGGCTGACAAATGAAGTTAGAGTGGAGTCCCCGTGGACCATGATGTTCACAGATGGCATTGTGATCTGCAGTAAAAGCAGGGAGCAGGTGGAGAAACAGAAATATGGAGGCATGCACTGGAAAGGGGAGGAATGAAGATTAGCCGAAGTAAGACAGAATATAAGAGCATGAATGAGAGTGGTGGAGGGGGAGGAGTGAAGCTACAGGATGAAGAGATAGCGAGGGTGGAAGACTTAAAATACTTGGGGTCAACAGTTTTGGGGCACTTTAATTGTTTTATGTACTCTATCAGGGGAAGTGACCTGACTACAAGCATTGAAATATTGTACACTTGGAAAAACATACTCAAATTGATGGGCCTTTGTGCTTTAAATTGAAAGACTGTATGGTTGCTTTGCATTTATATAACACTTGAGTGTGCGTCTGTGATTGTGTGTCTTGTCTGTATTCTTCAGGATGGCAGGACTCCTCTGGTGCTTGCAACCCAAATGTGTCATCCACGCATCTGCCAGCTGCTTGTAGAGCGAGGGGCTGATATTGCTGTGCGGGACAAACAAAAAAAGTAGGAGTCAGAGTTGCCTGTGTGAATAGACACATTGTGAGAGCCTGAGCTCATAGTGACCTTTAAAATAATGCTTGTTAAATGTCGTTCATTCTCTGTTCTCGTATTTTGTGCCAACAAATAATTTCTCTTGATGACAGGAAAAAGGGTCTTGATTTGTTTGTCAGGCAACAATGTATCAACACACATTTAGGGTATTTTTACTGCAGTCTTGGGTACAACAAGGCTGGTGTAATTTTTTTAACTTCTTACTCAAATTTGCTTAGTTTAATTTTAGAAATGTTTTGTGTACGTGTGTGTGTTTGTATGTGTATATATATACACACACACACACACACACACACACAGAGTCCCCTCGAAAGGTATTGGAACGGCAAGGTCCATTCCGTTGTTTTTGTATACTGAAGACATTTGGGTTTCACATCAAATGATGAATATGAGACAAAGGTTCAGAAGTCCAGCTTTTATTTCATGCTACTTACATCTAGTTATGTGAAACAACTCAGGACAGAGCACCTTTTGTTTGAAGCCACCCACTTTTCAAGTTCGCAAAAGTATTGGAAAATATATTATTAAATTAACTTAAAGTGAATAACATTTAATATTTAGTGGCATAACCCTTACTTCCAAGAACTGCATCAAGCCTGCGGCCCATTGACTTCACCAGACTGTTGCATTCTTCATTTGAAATGCTTTGCAGGCCTTCACTGCAGGCTCTTTCAGTTCTTGTTTGTTTCTGGGGGTTTGTCCCTTCAGTCTCCTCTTCAGGAGGTAAAATGTATGCTCTATTGGGTTAAGATCCAGTGATTGACTTGGCCAGTCTAAGACATTCCACTTTTTCCCCCTGAATAAGTCCTTTTTTGTGTTGGCAGTGTGTTTTGTTCCATGATGAAGCTTCTCCCGATTAGTTTGGATGCATTTTTATGTAAATTGGGAGACAAAATGATTTTGTAAACTTCAGAATTCATTCTGCTGCTACCTTCATGAGTCACATCATCATTAAAGACTAGTGAGCTCATTCCAGGAGCAGCCATGCAAGCCCCAAGCCATAACATTACCTCCACTATTCCTCATAGATGAGCTTGTGTGTTTTGGATCATAGTACATTTGCAAAATCCAATCTGGCCTTTCTAATTCTTTTTGCTGATGAGTGGTTTGCATCTTGTGGTATGGCCTGTATATTTCTTCTCTCGAAGTCTTCTTCGAACTGTGGATTGTGATACCTTCACCCCTGCCCTGTGGAGGTTGGCAGTGATGTCACTGACTATTGTCTTTGGGTGTTTCTTCACAGCTCTCACAATATTTCTGTCATCAACTGCTGTTTATACCCTTGGCCGACCTGTTCGATGGCTGTTGGTCAGTACACCAGAAGTTTTTCTTTTTCAGGACATTCCAAATTGTTTTAATGGCTATGCCCAATGTTTATGCAATCGCTTTGATCAATTGTCCTTCTTCTCTCAGCTTCAAAATTGCTTGCTTTTCTCCCATAAATTGCTCTCTGGTCTTTGTGTTTGCTTAACAGCAAATGCAGTTTTCACAGGTGAAACCCAAAGCCAAAAACAAGCACTGTGCGAACGTTTAAGCCTACTTGAAAAGTGGGTGGGTTCAAACTAGGCTTTACAGGATCAGGATTTTTTGGGCCAATCACTGACCAGCGAGTTTATATAAAAAAAAAAAAAAAAAAAAAAAAAAAAAGATCTCCGATCACAAGATGGAGCAATGTGTCTATTTAAATGACTTTTTCATTTGCTGTATATATACTGTTCTGTATACTGAGTATCTTAAGAAGTATTCTCTTGTCCAGTGATTCCCAACCAGTGTGCCATGAGCGATCTTCAGGTGTGCGGTGGGAAATTATAAAATAGCAAATAATCATTATCTTAGAATTTTATGGCTGCAACACGTTCCCAAAAAGCTGGGACAGGTGGCAAAAAAGACTGAGAAAGTTGATGAATGCTCATCAAACACCTGTTTAGAACATCCCACAGGTGAACAGGCTAATTGGGAACAGGTGGGTGCCATGATTGGGTATAAAAGGAGCTTCCCTGAATTGCTCAATCATTCACAAGCAAAGATGGGGCGAGGTTCACCTCTTTGTGAACAAGTGCGTGAGAAAATAGTCGAACAGTTTAAGGACAATGTTCCTCAATGTACAATTGCAAGTAATTTAGCAATTTCATCATCTCCGGTCCATATCATCAAAAGGTTCAGAGTATCTGGAGAAATCACTGCATGTAAGCGTCAAGGCCGAAAACCAACATTAAATGCCCGTGACCTTCGATCCCTCAGGCGGCACTGCATCTTTTTTGGAACGCATTGCAGCCATAAAACTCTAAGTTAATGATTATTTGCTAAAAACGATAAAGTTGATTAGTTTGAACATTAAGTATCTTGTCTTTGTAGTGTATTCAATTAAGTGTAGGTCGAACATGATTTGCAAATCATTGTATTCTGTTTTTAATTTATGTTTAACACAGTGTCCCAACGTCATTGGAATTGGGGTTGTACGTGAACATACCTCAAGCAATCCTTGAATTAAAATCCTCTCCCGAGCACCAGTGACCACCAGCACACACTTTTCCCCATTTTGTTCTTATAATACATGCGTCGCAATGTCGTCGCCATGGTAATGAGTGTATCCCGTCGCGTTTGAGTTGACAAGATAAAGCCCAGTGATCGTAAAAGACTGGATGCAAAGATTTTATTGCAGCAGTCTGACATAGTGCAGTCGTGAAAGACCAAGTTTGTCTTGTAGTCTTATCCAGGCATTACGTGTTGTCTGTCCCACACCGCTGACATTATTTTTTTTAAAATATTATTATTATTATTATTTTTTTTTCAAAGTAACTTTCTTGGCTGTCAGATATTTACAGTATTATGTCAAAAGACACGCGACAAGGCTAAGAATTAACTAGCTTTTGGATTCAAATATACTGTACACGATGGCGACGTGGCGTAAATGTCTTTTGCGGAGCTGATCAATGACGTAATTGATCGGATCGGCGAATTGTGACATTACAGCCGATCAGCATAAAATGCTAATTGTCGGCCAATACCGATCAAGCTGATCAGATTGGTGTTAAGTCAAGTTAAAACAAAAGGTGCTCTGTCCTGAGTTGTTTAACAAATCTAGATGTAAAAACCATGTAATAAAAGCTGGAATTCTGAACTTTTGTCTCATATTAATCTTTTGATCTGAAACCCAAATGTCTTCAGTATACAACAAAAAGAAATGAATTGACCTTGCGTTCCCAATACCTTTGGAGGGGACTGTATTTTATGTATATTGCTTGTTGGTTTAAGTTAGTTGTTGCTCAAGCCCCCCCCCCCTTTTTTTGTTTTTGTTTTTTTGCCCACCTTAGAACAGCACTCCTTCTCGGTTGCGAGTATGGTTGCAAAGATGCAGTGGAGATGTTGTTAAAGAGTGGTGCTGATGTGAAGGACGTTGACAGCTTGGGTCATGATGCTTTCCACTACGCTCGCCTCAGCAAGAACCAGGAGCTTGTTACTTTGGTCAAAGTATACCTCGAGAAAGCCAGCAAAGGTGAGAACATGGTTCCATCATTTGATGTATGCAGAAGCACAGCTTTGATGTCCATGAAGACATACAGTGGATATAGAAAGTCGACAAACCCCTGTTCAAATACCTTTTATGCCAGGTTTTGTGATATAAACATCTTTGACTTAGCTAAATCATTCAAATAAATCCTTTTTTTTTTTTTTGATAAATTGTACTTTTCAGAGTAATTTCAATGCAAACTAGCTACTTTTAAATTGAGTAATATTGTTATAACAATATTCTTAGTTGAAGATTTTAGTCGACCCGCCTCTCTACATTATTAAATGGAATGAAATTCATTAAAACTAGCAGAAGAATCACTTTTACCTTCCAAAGTATGGCAGCAGCATGACTGCAAGCTCTTCCTTCCTTCTGCGACACATGAACACGCTGCTGATCTATGATGAGGGACTTGAAGGGTTCGGCTGGGCTCTATGTCTGCTTTAAGACAAATAAGAGTGTCCCACCTCGTTTAACAAAACGCGACCAACCAAGCGAGATTGTATGTTTTCTCTTTTAAGCTGTGACAACTCCTGATCCCTCATGGTTTACATCTATAATGCTCAAAGAAAGTGGACTAGTGCAGCCAGTTACAATGTCAACATAACGCCGGGCAGGTCAAACCGGAAGTCGCGCCCATAATTTAAGCAAAGGCTCATGGGGCATAGGAATAAGGTGGATAGACCCCTTCGTCTTAACCCTACCCCTTCACCTTATGGAGAAGTGGGACACCCCTTTGTTCACTTGAACAAGCAACACCAAGGGCTCACGGGTGAAATGAGGTCTAAGCTGTAGAATAGGTTTGGCCCTAAATATCTTGTCTTTGTAGTGTATTCAATTGAATATAGATTGAAAAGGATTTCATTCTGTTTTTATTTACGTTTTACACAACATCCCAATTTCATTTGAATTGGGGTTTGTTAATGGGAGTCAGTGGTTTGTAAATGCCACCAATAGCATGCTGTCTTTTTTTTTTCTTTCCTGTATCTTTCCTGGCTTTAAAAAAAAAAAATATATATTATTTGTTATTTAATTTTATTTATTTATTGATTTATTTTTGCTATTTAGTGGAAGCCTGAAGGTTTTCGTGCTAGCATTGACTGCTCTTTTGAACTGGTCATAATTCCCACTATCTTGTGTAATGCCCCAGTTCCATTTTTGACAGCTCCACAACATTATACTGCCACACCATGCTTCACGGTTGATATGATGTTATTTTGTTGATAAGCAGTGCTACCTTTTGGAATTATGGACAAAATGTTCAACCTTGGGTTTCATCGGACCATAACAAAATCTCCCAAAATGTGGGAAAATGCTGCTTTGCTTAATCCAGCCCAAGGTGTCTTGAACAAGTGCTGTTTGCAAAGCAACCTCAAGACTATCAAGACAATCTGGAGCAGAATGTGCTGTTCAGTGTCAGAAAGCCTGGTCAGAGTTGCAGGTCATGGTTCTTCCAACAGAATAAAGACACAAGCACAGAGCTAATAAAAAAATCACTAAGAACAAAACATTGGTCTATTCAGAAGAGCCCTGATATTAAAGTGTTTGATTAGTATTTTTGTATTTATGTACTGGACTTTGTTTCACAGTATGATATACAAATAAAATTGAGTCAGTATAAATATTAATGGTCATCTGTAAAAGAACCTGAAACATCCAGTCTGGAGAGAAGGCACCTTTCAAACCTGAGAATTTTGGAGCAATTTGCTCATAAATTGTCGGCGAAAATGTCTAAGTGCATGTAAAGACATGCTAAAAATGTCATGGAGTTTAGGAAATCGATTGAGTGCAGTGATTTCCCCAAAAGGCTTTGCAATAAAATATTAAGCTAAGGGTTCCATCAATTTTGTCCAAGCCATTTCCTGAGTGTGATTTTTAAAGATAATTCTGTCTGTCAGACGAGAAGGATGAAATCAATGCGAAGAAAACGATTAAAATGTCGAGACACTTCCAGGCACAAAAACTGACTAAAAAGAGAAAACTTCATCGTTGATGTTTTGAATGTTACTCTGCAACAATTTTATCCCACTGTCCAGTCAACAAAGACCAACAGAGAGGACAGCGTTGCCAAACTGAGAGCTTAAATCAACCGTCACATAAATATACCGAATATATGTGTAATAATAAAAACTGATTTTATCGTCATAGTGGATGTTAACATTAACATTGTCAAGCTATAAAATCTATTTGCTGGAGTACTGAATAGCGTTCACATTCCCTTAGAAAGTTTTGGGATTGAAATAACTCTTCATAGTCAAGCCCTCAGGCATTGCAACGGAAAATCAATTGTTTTCGAAAAACTTTCTATTTTGACTGCAAAACAGATGACATTATGAATTGGTAGATTCATTAATTATTTTTGTTGGCTATTGACCATTGTATAAGCAGGTTAATGCCCTTGGAGGTGTACAATTATCAGTGATTAATGTCACATTATTTGAATTTGTTTACCGTCAAGTCTGGAAATGAGGGTCTGGAAAAAGTATGGAATTTTTAAATCTCAAACGTGTAGCAACCATATTATTACTTTTGTCCATTTTAAGTTATGGCATGTTCATTTTAGGTTTTCTTTCATTAACAGAACCAACTATTTTATCCATGTGTATCTTACTAAAACAGATTAAATGTCCATCTCGACGCAACATAAAGTAGACTTGCGGACTTAAACAGTGGTCTGAAGATGTTTGTATATGAACAACAGACTGTAAAAAGGTAACTGAGAAGTTTGTGGATTCCTGTTGGAGTCATCTATATTAATGCAGCATAAAAGACACAATTTTCATGTGAGTAAGATTAATTTCTTTTTCTGGACACAGTCATGCGATTGTTTGATAATGACCAGACATGTTATAACACTGATATATTTGAATGTTTACCACTTCTATTATTTTTCCTTTTGGCTTAAAAACTAATTCTGAAATATGTGTTTGTCTTCTTATAGAAAAAGAGGCAGCAAAAGTAGAACAGTGGAGGAGACAGGTAATGTGGCATTCAAGGAATTGGCTCAGAAAAATTGAACACATCTCACTCATGTTTCTTTGATACTACAATCCCAATTCCAATGAAGTTGGAATGTTGTGTTAAACATAAATAAAAACAGAATACAATGATTTGCAAATCGTGTTCAACCTATATTTAATTGAATACACTACAAAGACAAGATATTTAATGTTCAAACTGCTAAACTTTATTGTTTTTAGCAAATAATCATTAACTTAGAATGTTATGCCTGCAACACATTCCAAAAAAGCTGGGGCAGGGTCATGTTTTCCACCTACAAAGCTTCAACTATTAGTGTCCTCAGTTCCCAAACATTTATTGAATGTTGTTAAAAGAAAAGATGATGTAACACAGTGGTAAACGTGACCCCGTCCCAGCTTTTTTGGAACGTGTTGCAGCCATAAAATTCTACGTTAATAATTATTTGCTAAAAACAATAAACGTTTATCAGTTTGAACATTAAATATCTTGTCTTTGTAGTGTACTGAATTAAATATAGCTTGAACATGATTTGCAAATCATTGTATTCTGTTTTTATTTAACACAATGTCCCAACTTCATTGGAATTGGGGTTGTACAACGGTATGCCCATGGTTACAAGGTTAAGAGAAAAGCCAGCACAAATCCTCTTAATTCCTACTATGCTAGTTTTCTGTTTGCAGATATTGATAGTACTGACCTATTGGGAGCTGCGCACACCTCACCGCACTGTCTCAATTGTGACTGCACAAACAAGTTGCTAAATAGCTATAAATGAGTACAATGGTAATCAGCTGGCAAGTCTTACTACAGCTAATCAACGGAATTTTGCTTATCTGGAGGGTTAGCTGTGGAGAAAAAAACTTGACGTGCTCAGAAAAAACTAACTGAAATTCTGGAATCAGCATGCCAATTTTACTTTTAATCATCATAAAAGTAACTCAGATTTTTTTATTTTCTAAATGTTTCCCCAGTCTTCATCAATCGTGTTGCAAATTTTGGAGCAAATCATAAAAAAATGGTTTCAACAGTCGGCAAGGTGACCAACTGTTTAGCACATCAGCTTCACAGTTCTGAGGACCGGGGTTCAAATCCCGACCCCTCCTGTGTGGAGTTTGCATGTTCTCCCCGTACCTGCGTGGGTTTTCTCCGGGTACTACGGTTTCCTCCCACATCCCAAAAACATGCATGGTCGGTTGATTGAAGACTCTAAATAGCCCGTAGGTGTGAATGTGAGCGCGGATGGTAGTTTGTTTATATGTGCCCTGCGATTGGCTGGCGACCAGTTCAGGGTGTACCCCGCCTCTTGCCTGCAGTTAGCTGGGATAAGCTCCAGCACGCCCGCGACCCTTGCGAGGATAAGCTGTACAGAAAATGGATGGATTTCAACAGTATTCTGAATCGGTGAGCGTGCACTATTCAGTTAGCCATCGTTTGTAAATCTATACATATAAAAAAGCAGGTCGTAATTTGACAACCCTACTATATATCATTACAATGATATTAGGTCACCCTTCCTTTTAGGAGCCATTACGTCTGCATCAATTACATAAATTTTTTCTTTTGATGAGTGGTGTTGCATAGTTTTTGCACATGCCTTTTTCTACAATCACTTCACATTTAAAGGTCCCATATTTTGGCTATTTAGACCTCCATTGAGTTACTCTCTAACATGGACTTAGTATAAAAGTGTCAATTTAATTAAAAAATAACCACATAGGTTTTGTCATATAAGTGTCCATAAAAGGCTCCTCTGACAGCTACTTCTGTTTGACCCAGTTTAGTTTCCACTTTGTCCATATTTGGCTAAGACTGCCCCTTTTCCTGTGATTTTCCTGCATGTAGAAGACCCACTTGTGAGAGCACGTTTGTTATGTTGACAGCGCTGGCTCGGGAACGGAAAGGGAAGGCGGAAATCTTTGTGAGTGACGTAGATAAGCTTGAGAAATTCAAATGACCTGATTTCAAGGCCTCTTGGCAGAAAACCGTCTGGAACTCAGGAATGCGTGGACGATTTTAATTCATTACTGCGGCTCCAAAGAGACAATATTATATCCCAAATACTAGAAAAAGTTGGTTTTGCAAAATACAGGACCTTTAAATCATCTTGAAGCTACCTTTTGGAACATTTTGTTCATTTTTGCTGCTGAGTGAACATTTTTCCAGGAATCTTGCTGACAAAACATTGTCTTGTTCTCAGCAGTCGGTGGAGCGCTCAGACACCATGGAAGCTAACAGAAGGGATCATATTATACGTGTAAGAACAATCTCTTCTCATTCATGTTGTTAGATTTAAAGATTGTGCAGCACATAAATATAGCTCATCTTAATCTTGTCATAACATGACGGTAATTTGTCGTGAATTTTTGGGCGACTGATATTTGATTGTTGTCAATGCTTTTTATTTGTGATTTTGTATTTCAGGACCTGGAGAGGCAGAACGAGTCCCTGCAGGAAAGTCTCAGGAATTACCATTTAGAGCAGAGGGCCCTATTAGACAAGGTCACCCTGTTACAACAACAGCTCACACAGGTAAATGCTAGTCATAACATGTATACATTAGTGTTGTAGGACTGAGGATTTTCAAAACTAAAAACAAACAAATGTAGGTTTTTTTTGAGGATTTTCAAAACTAAAAACAAACAAATGTAGGTTTTTTTGGGGGGCTTAAATTCATGAATTCATAAATTCAGAGAAGATCAATATATATATATATAGAAGATCAATATATATATATATATATATGTGTTTGATGTGTATATATGTGTATATATATATATATATATATATATATATATATATATATACATGTATATATATACATAGATATATATACATGTATATATATACATAGATATATATACATGTGTATATATATACATAGATATATATATGTATATGTATATATATATATATATATATATATATATATATATGTGTATATATATATATATATATATATATGTATGTGTATATATATATATATATATATATATGTATGTATGTGTGTATATATATATATATATATATATGTATGTATGTGTGTATATATATATATATATATATATATATATATATGTGTATATATATATATGTATATATATAAAATAAATATATATGTATATAAAATGGCACCGTTTTTTCCTTTCCTTAATAATTAACATAATTTAAAAACTGCATTTTATGTTTACTTGGGTTATCTTTGTCTGATGTTTACATTTGTTTGATGATCTTAAACAAAGTCGGGAAAATGCAAAAAATTTTAGAAGGGTCCAGTCCATTTCATGGCAATATATATGTATTCAACATCCTATTCAGTATATATGTGTGCACGTGTGTGTGTACACTACTCACGAAAATGTAGGTATATTCACTTCAGGTCATCACAACAATAAATTATCTGTGTCGTAATATGCTATTGCCAATTCCTTAAGGGAACATCCTGTTTGAAGCCTCGAACGGGTGAGTTGATCGTTTGTTAGGTGTCGTCTTGGTCTCATAATGTCAAACATGCGAACAGCGGGAGAAATAGGATTGTTTAAATACAAATTCTAATTGAACCAGGGTATGTATTGGGGAATTACTGGCTTAAACACCTGCTGTGAATTTTGCCATACACGTTCTTTTTAGGAAACAGCAAGCTGTGCAAAAAGTACAGAAACACTGAACAGTTGCACATGTGCATTCATAAATTCAGAGAAGATCAATTTAAAGCGATAATCCGCGATTTCTGGTGCCCCCTAATATTGGAATTGATCATTACCACAAATCCTTCGTCGGTTCGATAGGATATATACTAAATGCTTGTCTGGCCTGCTCCTCCTTCCAACCCCGCATGCTTTCTCCTTTCTCTATGGCTCAGTCGATCTGTGCGCTTGTCCATACACGGGCCTGCCCGTTCGTAGGCAAAATACATAATTTCCACGATGTCATTTTAGAGCGCCACCAAGTGATCCATTGCGGGAATGTATAGAATAGTCACTACATATACAAAAAATTGAAAAATAAAGCAAGATGTGTCAGAAGCCGATAGGCTTCATCAGCATTATGTCATTTACTCTTGTAGTGGCTTGGGTGAATAAATAAAATTAAAAAAAATATATTTAAAATAGTTGTGGTTTATAGCTTTAAAATAATCTGTAAACGTTATATAGTGCATTTTAGGTTCATCCTGAAATTTACCCGGAAGCTGAATATCCGTAACCTTTTTTTGTACGTACTTGTGATATGTTCCACAGATTTGTGTGCATGCATGCTTGCGTGAGATGAAATAAAAGCAGCATTTTGTAGGCTTTTTAATCAGGGGAAAAAAAATTTTTGCTGTAAATTTTACATCATATCTTAATCTGATAGTAAGATTTGGAAAATATAAATTAAAACTATACTTTAAAACATTTTAATTGATCAGTCCTTCATTTGGTTCTGGCTAATCCTTTTTTCTGTTCACAGGAAAAGAAGACAGTAGAAGACACTCACAAAGAGGTACAGTGTGAAACAAAAATTACCAGTAGGGTATTAAGGATTTTGTTTAACATGTTGAAACATGTCATGCCAGAATGACATTTTAATAAATAAGATGTTTAAAGTCACATCTTAATGGTATCCATAAAAGCAGCTAGAGTAAAAAGGTATGATGTAATCCTAAATTTAATGCCCCTCTGCACATTTCCATTTCATTAAGAACCTATAGGAGTTGTTTGCACCTAAACAAAAATTAAGAATTGTATAAGTTGTATAAACGTCCTGTCTGTTTCATCCATCACTGGCCAATCAGATCAACTGTCAGGCGTAAGACATACGCCTAAGTGGACAGTTTCTTGTTCCAAGGCAGATGGGAAAGAATAAGGACATTCTTCCTATCAAATCCCATCCATTGCTCTTCTTTTATCGTTACATGTCCAGTTCTGATAAAACTGCGCCCAGTTCTATCTGGGTTATTCTAGCTGCCGATTCAGCATTTTTAATTTATACTGAGGATAGCTTAATTAATTAGCATTACCCCATGCAAAAGTCAATGCTAATCTGGAAATGGTCCCTGTTAATGTTATTTGCTCTTTTTTGTTGTTCTTTTCATTGTATCAGAAGGAGCAATTAAAGGTGTTACTTAGTGCCAACGAACGAGAAGGGGCACGAGGCTTGGAAACTGTCAAGGTCCAGCTCAAAAGCACTATGGTCTGTGACTGTGTACAGATCATTTGATATCTCCTTATAGGAAACGACTGGAGTGTATTTTGCTCAGATGTTTTATTATTGTTAGTGTCATTTTTTATTTATTTTTTTTCCCCCCTGAACAGATTGTTCAGATATTCAAAATATATTGTTCTTTGTATTTGCAGGGGGACTACTCTGGACAGTCAGTGATCAAAGGTTGACTTATATAATAACCCAGTCATATAATAAGCTACTATTACAAACCAAACATATCACCAAATTGATATTCACTTGCGTTTAATCGTTTTAATAAAACTTGTTTTCCAGGAAAAGAGAACATTTTGCTCAAACAAGCTTATAGCCTGGATTCAGATCAGGTAAGCTAAGTTTATTTAAACAATTGTCCATGTGTATTCAGTGTTGTGGTCACCGATAGCATGTATGTCATCATGGGTGATGAACTTTGAGTCTATTTTTGGAAGATGATAAAGTAATCAATCTGGGGAAAAAAGAATACATACCTGTTACTATAGTTCCTAAAACCAGTGATTGGTTTGTTTTTGTCTTACTCTCAATCTTGCATGTTTGGCAGAAACTCCAGAATCCACCAATGTCACGTTTACTGTCCAGACCGTTAGAGAAGGGTCTCTCTGGTGAGCATGATGTTCTCCGACATGAGCTTGAGATGCTCAGAAGAAGACAACAAGCAACCGAGGAGGAGAGGGTGCGACTTCATTCGACTTTGAGCCAAAAAAATCGAGAGTGCCAAGAACTGGTTCAGAACAGAGATCTCATCCAGAAACAAGCTGACCAGCAAGTTCAAGAACTCGAGGATGCCTTGGGGGACGTCCAGAAAAGGATGATTGATTCGGAATGCAAGGTTAAACAGCTGCAGGCCCATGTGGTTGCAGTGAAGGAACACTTGGGAGGCCAGGCCACAGAAGAGCTTCGTGCTCAGCTTCAGGATATCAAAGCCAAGTATGAAGGGGCCTCAGCTGAGGTGGGTCGGGTTCGTAATCGCCTTAAACAGAGTGAGAAGGCGTTGGAGGAGTACAAGAACAGTGAAAGCCAGCTGGCAGCTGAAACTGAACGGCTAAATGAAGCCCTCGGAGCTGTGACTGCAGAGAGAGACGAACTTTCCGAAACTGTCCTTGCAATGGAGACTCAGTTGACAGGAGCCCAGTCTAAGCACGGTAACATGGTACCAGCCGAGAAATTTGACAACATGAAAAACCTACTGACCAATGCAGTAGATGAAAAGGAACGGCAGCTTGCTGAGCTAAGAGACGACTATGATCGTGTCCTCGAGGAGGTGGCAGCGCTCCATCGAAAGCTTGATAATCCAACCCAGGGAGGAGCAGGGGCAGTGGCCTCTGAGGAACAACAAAGGATACAGGCTGCCCTGGAAGAGCAGAACATCTCGCTGAAAAGAAAACTACAAAATGTCACTGCAAAAAGCCAGGCACTTATTCATGAGATGGAGGAGAGTGAGGAAGAGCGAGAGATGCTGCAAGAGAAGCTGGAGGAGCTGAATCGCAGGCTTGAGGCTGACTTCATACCAATCAAGGAACACGAGGTAGCTCGAATGAGCATGGTATCAGCTGTGGAGGACCTGGAGGACAAATTGGTGGAAGCCAATGAACGTTTTGGCAAAGCAGAGGCACAAGTCCAACTGCTTCACACCGATAAGCTGTTGCTTCAGGAGAATATTAACAATCTGCAAGAGGCCAGAGAGAAACAGGAGAGTGAAATAGAAGCCCTGAAGACTCAGAATGCTAACGTGAGGAAGACATTTGACGCTTTACAGACAAGGTGTGAAGACAGAGACAAGAAGTGTGCGCAACTGACAGCACAGAGTCAGACTTTGAAACAGAGCCTAGAGGGAGAATATGTTCCAAGACAACAGTATGAGCAACTGAGGATAGAGTTAACCTCCACTTTAGCGAGTGTCAAGGCTGAGAACTTAAATTTGGAGTCCACTGATAAAGAATGTAAAGAAGAATTAAAGAATGTGAAAGAAGGAAACGCTAAGTTACAGGAAAAGTTGGAAAAGGTACTGTTAGAGATGAAAAACGATTATATGAGCATGAAGGATCACAAATGTATCACAGAAAAGATGGGTGCTGGTGTGGTGTTGGCAGAGAATAGAGCAAACCAACTGTCAGCATTGCACGTGTTGGCCAAGGAGGAAAATGTGAAGTTGACACAAGAATTGGAAGCTCAAAAGAAGGAACTTGACACTATAATGGAGGCTATTCAGTCCAAGTTCATCCCACTGACAGTCAGTGAGGAAAAAGAAAACTTCTATAATAACCAACTAAAGGAGTTGAAGGTTAAACTGTTAGAAATGGAGGATAAGTATAACCAAGAGAAGTCTGAAAGAGAGAATATCAAACTGGGGAAAGAGAAATTGAAAATTGAGATTGAATCTGTTCAACAAAGACTTGACACTGCTCTTGTCATTGGTGAGACACGCAAGGGGTATGAGGAAGAGTATGAGGCGGTATCGCTCAAGTTAAGCAGTCTGGAGGAGAAGCACAATGAGCTAAATCTTCAGAAAGCTGAGATTGAAGACCACAATGCCCTGTGCAATAGTCAAATCCAGAATCTCCAAGATCGTCTAAAATCGGAGTTGACTCGGATTGCGACCTATGACACCGAGCTCAAGGCCCTTCATGACGCCATGCAGCAAGCCCAGGCAGATTGCAAGAAAGCACGGGAGGCTCAGCAGGTGGAGGCCCAGAAGGTTTGTGCTCTGCAGAAAGAAGTTCAGGAGTTCCACAGAGAACATGATTCTCTGCTGCAGCAGCATACCAAGGCCAATGAAGCCCTGGAGGCTGAAGTCACTGAGCTTCGAATGGCGCTCCAAGAAGAGGAAGAGAGCAGCGGCCAGAGGGCCGAGGATGTTTCAACCCTGCAGTCTGAACTTCTTCAAGCCACTCAAGCTCTCGAAGAGCTTCGCTTCAAGGAAGGTCATATAACCCAAATGAAGAAGGAGAAGCAGCATCTCGAGGCTGAAGCTATCAATTTGAGCAACAAGCTGTTGAGCTTAACAGAAGAATGTAAAGCGGTCCAGCAGGAGGTGACTCAGGCAAGGGAGCGTGAAAGCAAAGCCAGGAGGGAGATGGATGCTGTCCATGAGAAGGGACAGGCCATTGAACGAGAAATTAGGGAGCTGAAAGAACGCTACGATGAATCACTCAGCACCATTGGTGATCTGCAAAGGAGGATTCAGATGTCATCTCAGCTGACTGAAGCCAAAGACAAGAAGGTAGTAACTGTTGACTTGGTGGTCAATGATACACACAATAATATCAAGAAGTGTCAGTCAGCGCTACTAAGCCTAGATTTTAAAACCGTCATTAATTGACTCGCATATGTTTTGTCCTTTCTTCTGTTGTGTGGTTGGTGGAGATTAATTAATACATTTTCTTAATGCTTCTGTTTGGCTCAGATCACAGAATTGCTGATGGACGTGGAGCGACTGAAGCAAGCACTGAATGGTTTGTCCCAGCTGGCGTACACAAGCAACGCCCCAAATAAAAGGCAGGCGCAGCACATCGACACCCTCCAAGCCCAAATCAAGAACCTACAGCAACAGCTGGCTGTGAGTGGATTCACATCATGCACAAGAAATGGTCTTGGAACATATTTGAATGAGCTTTTGCATTGATAGATGTGTAAGGGAAGATCACAGTGACTTGTGTGCATCATCGTTGACTTAGAGTAAAAAAAAAAACAACAGCAATGTACATTATCTAATAAATTAGACCACTTGTATCAAAATACTTGGGTGGATGATGCTGCACACCAGGGATGTCAAACTCATTGTAGTTCAGGGACCACATACAGCCTAATTTAATGTCAAAGTGGCCAGACCACTGAAATAATACCATCCTTATTATAAAAATAAATATCAATTAATTTTCCCCTTTTAATTTGTTATTGTTTTACAAAAATGTTTTTGCTTCAGTTTGTCGTCTACATGTGTGTATAAAAACTGATCACAGTGATTGTATTTGTATGAGGTACAAAACTTAAGTCACAGGTATTTTGAACTGAAAATATATTAATGCATTTTAAAGTGAAATCAATTTATGAAGACCTAGGAATTATTAACATTTCTTTTTCTATCGGAGGGTAATAATTCTCAAAATTATCGTTAGTCCCCACCACCAAAATGTCTTCTGTATTTTTTTCGGTTTCAAATTCATCCTGCGGGCCAGATTGTACCCCCTCGCGGGCCAGTTTTGACCCGCGAGTCATACATTTGAAAACCCTGCTGTACACAATAAGGGCCCTTATATACTGAAGCAATAATCTCGTGTTTTCTTTCTGTCTGTCTTCTGTACATTAAGGATGCTGAGAGGCAACACAGGGAGGTGGTTTCCATTTATCGAACTCACCTCCTCAGTGCAGCGCAGGTTAGTTGCCATTATTGATTCATATATATATATATATATATATATATATATATATACCTCATTGAACATTTGATATGGTGACCAACCAAACCAAAGTATTAATTATATAAAATGGTTTTAGTCAAAATTGTCTCTTTATTTTTCATCTTTTGGATTGAGTGCCTCCTTTAGGTAGACTGAACAAATGTAGAGAAATTTGCTTGGTTTGGTCCAGTGACATTTTTAACATCTGTCCTTCGTGTGTGTGATATGCTTTTGCAGCCAAATATCCATCCATCCATTTTTCTATAGCGCTTGACCTCGTTAGGTTTGCGAGTGAACTGGAACCTATACCAGCTGACTTGGGACAAGCGGGTTCCTTGTCTCGTTGACAGCCACTCGAAGGGAACACAGAGACACAGACAACCTTTCACACTCACATTTGCCATGGTCAATTTCCATTGGCCAATTAACTTAACATTTATGGTTTTGGATTGTGGGAGTAAACCGGAGTACCCGGAGAAAATCCATGCAAGCAGAACGAAAACATGCAAATGCCACGCAAGAAGGCTGGAGCCTAGATTCAAATCGAAACCTTATAACTGTGAGGTAGACGTACGAACCATTATCTTCCTGTTCTGCCCAGGACAAATATAATTATTTTCTTAATAGATAGTAGTTGAAAAATGGAGATTAAGATACATTGTGAACTTCAAAAAAGTTCACAATGTATCTTAATGTAGCACAGAGCTCTGCCAATGTTGAACTGTTTAATAACAAACAAACAAACAAACAAACAAAACTGCCACATTATATTAGGGCTGTCACTCATCTTCTTAGAATCGATTTTCCTGTCGATTATGCCATCGATTAATCGGATACAAATTTAGTTTGCATTCAAATTTATTAAAAAAAAGTTTTGTCCAGTTCCTGTTTATTGCCTGACTATTGTTGTTTATTTGGTATTGTTTAATGATTAAACAAAACCAAATAAACAACATCACATGAAGAGGGCGTGATGTAGTCACCAAGCTTTTTGAAACTGATAGCTACTTCTTGGGTACTGATCAATGCGAACAAATGAGGCTGCTCCAGGTTCAACTACATGCAATTACAGGTTATTCTTACTACGGCTGCAAAGGACGATTTTTTTTTCTTTGTTTTTTTTTTTTTTGTAACAGATAAAACCGGCAATAATTTTTTTTTCATAAATTATGATTCAGTCACTGGTTTGGTCCATAATTTGTTTTCCAAAGTAAAAGTTAATGTTTGTAAATGTCTTATTTTGATTAAACACAAAAGATAATCAGTCTGCTTTGATGGAGGAATACAGAAATCTGATATTTACTGTTGAGGCTGATATCAGAGGATTTGGATAATTTTAAGTTAAACAATAACTCAACAGTGTATCAATTATCAAAATAGTTGATGAATTTGATGATCGATTAATTGATTGTGACACATCTACATCATATTTGTCTGGTTGTCAAACAACATTCTATCAGTTTCTACAAGTCAGGTGTAGTTTGTACGGTTCTTTCATTCTGACGTCTCCCCTTGAATGCTTTGCGTGTGCAACACAAATGTTGAGAGAGAGATTGGAATGAGTGTGATAAATAAGTTGTCTATAAAATGACTAAGTTATCTTTTTCTATCACAAACCATAAGGTGATGCACAGTGGCTGAAATGACGAAGAACTTTTTTTTTTTTTAATTCTGGCAGAACTCTCTTCCGTCTTGTAGAAAACACATTCCTCCAAGAACAGTGAAAAAATAAAACAGCCAATTTAGTTAGCGGGCTACTTTCAAATTCATGGTAAATTATGTAAAATGATTTGATTAGGCAGATGGGACTATTTTCCATTTGATGGTACTGTTGAATATACAGGATGGAAAAAGTAACTCCAAGTGGAGAAGGAAATACAATATTCCTTATAAAAACACATTACATTCAAACAATGATTCAAATTCACAATTAATGACTACGTAATTTCTAAGAGTACGTTTGTAGTTGTACAGAAAAAAATCATTCTCAGTGTATTTTTGTCTTTGTAGGGCCACATGGATGAGGATGTCCAAGCTGCCTTGCTCCAGATCATCCGCATGAGACAAGAGTTTGTGTGCTAACACTTTCTTCAGCATAATGTGATGCTGCAGACTCAAATTCACCATTCCCACTCCCCCACGGCACTGTCATGCTTCACACTGCATAATGTCCTCCGGATGATAGTTCTCCAAATGGCCTGTTATTAAATCATCTTTCATGTGTAGTATAGCTGCACATTGGCGCCCAAGTCAGCGTGAATGTTTTGCCTGATTAACTAGCATTAACAGATGTCTCCTACTAATAGTTAACAGGGGTACACACACAGCCATTGTTAGCATTTTAAAGGATTTTTTCTTAAAGTGTGACTTGACACATGACTCGGGGAAAAAATCGGCCAGTGTGTACTTACTCCTCGTGTTGTGTACTCAAGATGACCAGTGCAATATAGCACGCACACAGTAATGGCTCTGCACCAAATCCAGATGTCTGTTGCAGTGCCGAGACTAACCTGTGAGAGGCAGCATGGTGCCACAGGGCATCTAGACTGCCAGAAAATACAGAGTAGCAGTAGAAGAAATGGAAGACGCTGAAACACACCCCACGTCGCAGAATAATGGATACATCAGACAATCAGGCCTTTGTGGGCTTAAAATTGGAAGAGGGGAAAAAAAATCCTTAAGTAGGATTAGGCCTGATTATCTGTATGAGCTACCGTAACATTAAGACAGCACAAGATTAGTTCAAGATGGCCACCATGAAAAGGAACTAAAGTGACATAATTTGATGAAATAAATTTGAGATAGATTCTATCTTATATTTACTGTTAATTCCTCCAACACGTGATCACTTCTCACATACCTTCTTTGCACTGTGCTCTCAACTGGAATTTGAGTGATTCACAGTGGAAAATACAGATGCATATATTCAAATTGCGTTTGTAGGTTGGAGCCTCATAGCTCAATAGCTGCGTGTGTCTCCTTGACCAGCATTGTTGCTGAGACAAGCCTCAGTGGCATAAAAATGTTTTGGAAGTAATAATGCCAAAGCCTTGTGGGTTTCCATTTTGCACTGAGAAAATACAAAATTGGAACAAGAGAGGAAAGGGAGACGCCTACCATCACCTGATAGCCATTTCTTGGAAACAAATTGGGTTGGCTGCTTAAGACATCATCCAAAACCTGAAAATGGCTGGACTACTGGGTTCATTTAGCAATAACAGTGGTTTGTTGTTGTGGGTAAAGCTGTATTTGAGTCGTGGAGCTGAGTGTGTGAGAAAGGAGCTTTCTTGCTGTGTCCTTCAGTTTTTGCGGTGGCTGGTCGTCTCCTTGTTGAAACCTGAGTGCCCTCTAGTGGTAAGACTTGGCAGGCCAAGTTAATAGAACTTGAACTTCAGTGGGGAGGGGTGGGCACACTTGTTGGCTTTGGAAGCTGCTTGTATGAGACACCTGAAAAAATCTAAAATGAAAACTATCGCAGCTCCCCAGGATAACGGGTACGCGCCCTCCCTCCCCCCCCGAAGTGTCTGTGTGCCCCCCCCGGATTGTCGGGTGTTGTGATTGTTGAGCGAGTCTCTTGTGCCTTTTCACTGACTTTTTCATTGCTTTGTACTACTTTGATGTCTTTACTAATGTGTGACAGTTGCAACGTTCAGCAGGTCTGGAAGTAGAAAGGCACAACACAAGTGCTGTATAGGAAGACATTCTATAAGAATGGGAAAAAAAATCCATTAAAAGATGCCATTAGTTAACCTCTTAAAAATGTGTTATTTGAAGCACTCCTGTCTTTTCTTGTGCCCTTAATACCCTTAACAAGTTACTCACTCTGTTCTTATACTTTGGCCAAATTTCTTCAGATTTTTAGGCTGAAATTTTACCCCTTCGACCATCAACCAATATGTTAAATCTGTTAATACAAATATTTGTGTTTGTGAGTCAGTACGACTAAATCAATAAAAGTGCCTAACATAGAAACTATGCTTTGTTTGGGCTATTATTTTTATTGCCGTTTTAGCTTCTCTGGACACACGAGCTGCTATCCAGGAATCGTTATTTGAACACTTGTCCTTTCCATTGACCTATGGGCAAAACATTTAGAATATTCAATTAACCTGGTAACATGCATGTTTTTCAACAGGGTCAGGGTACCTGGAGAAAACCCAGACAACCACGGACAGGGAGAACATGTAAACTCAACACAGGAGGGTCTGGGCGCTGAGATGTGAACCTTTGACCGCCTGACTGCGTCATGCTGCCAGTTTATTATTGTTGTTGTTGTGGGGTTTTTTTTATATCTAATTTTTTTTTAAAGTGTTTGGACAATGTTGAACTCCTGTTCTAATGCCAATATGATGTAGAGCAGGGTAGAATTTAAGTTGTCAATTTGTTCTTCAGACCGCAGATCAGCATTATGGCATCTCAATCTACATATTTGACATTTAGTTACTCAACAATTAATTGAAGGATTATTATGCCTACTGGTCATGAGTTTACTTTGTCTAAACTGAATCTAAGAAATCTCAATTTATAAAAAAAAAAAAAAACACATTGAACTGAGCTGCAACTAAGGGCCATATTTTACACACACACACATGCCCCCTGTAGGATGATTTGAAGCAATCCAAGTCACTAAATAGCTTTATATTTAATAAGCCACCATTGCAAAGTGTTTATAGTTACTTTATATTGTTTTTAGCAATTGTTTTTGTATTCTTTCACCACTTGTTAGCTGAGTTTTCATTTGGTGAGAAATATGATCCTCATACTGATAGGACTCAGCAGGCGGAATGAAAATTCATCTCACTTTTAAATGGCAAATATGGCATACAAGCTGTAACTGAAATTACTTTTTTTTTTTTTTTTTTTTTTTCTCTCTCAATAGTTATTGATGTGGAGAAACACTGCGGATTTCACCTCGTGTCTCGCGCGTGCACACCCACACACAGGTCCATGGTAAGAGCTAGTTTCATATGGTTTCACTTTAAATGTAATCAGCCCAGGAATGAGAGTGAGTAGCTCTTTGGCACACAATACCTTTTTCTCTTTGAGCTTGCCCCTTTTATTGATTCGTCTCCTGCATGCTCTGTCTCATCTCAAGGTTTGTTTTTCATCAAAGTGCTCTCATCCAGGGTGCTCACGTGGGTTTCCTCATCTGAGGTCAAAGCTATTTCAACAAATTCCTATCATGTTTGCACAAAAAGCCGGGGGGTTTGTAAACTATTTCAAACAGACCATTCAAACTGTTGAAAACAATCAAGATGGCTTGCAGTTGCAGCGTCATCAGTTAAATATCTGTACACTCAACATGCACAATGTCAATTTCATGTCCTGGCACAAATTCAAACTCAACCAAGCGACAACCCTTAATGTACTTGTAAGTCAAGATACCGCTACTATTCATTTTTAATGGTCAAGTTAGTCCCATATCAACTAGTGGCCACTTGGTTAACCCTCAGCCTGCCACAACAACTCATATACACCACTTGGATCATATGGTAAATTGGCTGAAGAAGCAGGAAGGTGGTCATTGACACATCAAGATACACACCCGTGTTAAGAATACAGTCTGTATAATATGCGTCATCTCCTACAGCAGGATGGCGCAGTCGTGGCTATTTGTCTTTTCGCCTTATAGTCACGCCCTGAATATATGTGCTGGTCAATCATTAGCACTTGGCCTCTTTTTGCCTCTCAATAACAATTGGACAAACATCAGAAGTCATTTTAACTCCCACCTCGTCGTGTATCCTTATGTACGGGGAACCACTATATCACATTAAAATACAGACGGGATTGATACGAACATCTTTCATTAAATGATGATTGTTATGGAACAAAAATATTTTTGTTTGTCCATTAGAGCAGTGTTTCATGTGTTAATGTGATATTGTCTCACTGTACGCAGAAATGTACTTAGTAAATTTGAATCTGGGCATGTTTAGCTGAACACTGAGCTGATATACACACATGGACAAAATTGTTGGTGTCCCTCTGTTAATGAAAGAAAAACCCACAGTTGTCACAGAAAACACAGGGAGGTTGGCTACAGTCCCGTGGATCTTATATTTCTAAATATTATGTGCAACTGTAAGCACAGGAACATCAAGCTGCTTGGAGATGAAGCTCTAGCTTTAACGTGCTTGTCTATAATTTTCTTTCGAGTCTCCTGAGACAACTCTCTCCATCGCTTCTTCTGGTCCACGTTTAGTGTGGTACACACCATGTCACCAAACAGCACAGTGATTACTTGCCACCCTTTAAATCGGCCGACTGAGAGATTACAAGTTTGAAGACACCTGTGATGCTAATTAAAGGACACACCTTGTACCTATGGTCAAGTTATTTATTTTCTATGGGTACCATCATTTTTGTCGAGGCCTGCTGCAGGAGTTTTTTTTTTTTTTTTTTTTTTTTTTTTTTTTTTTTTTTTTTTTTTTTTTAAATCTCTTGGACGACAATGCAATGCATGGTTTTCATTGGTTAATTTTCATTTAATTTTTAGTTATGATTACTTTTGTCAGATTCAAATTATTTTTGTGACCACGCTGGATTTTTCGTTCATGAACAAAGGGGTACCAACAATTTTGTCCACGTGTATAGTTGCAGGAAGACGTGACTTATTGTGCTGTATAAATGGCAACAAATGGACACATGTTAATTGTACACTCTGCAATCAAGTGGAAAAGCATTACCGTAAATTGTTTTGCCTCTTCCTATATGTCGCCGGCATAGATAATGAAAAAACATGCAATATATTTGGGACCAATTAAGTTCAATTGGATGATTTGAAGCAGCACACCTGATGTGCCACAGCACAGTCATTGAGAATCTGCATTAGAAAAAAATAAACTCAAAGGGGCAGGAAAACTACAGTCTTACTTTCCTGTTGCTGCTGTTGTTTTTTTAAAATTCAATTTTCCCATCCAAAGGCAATGTTGTCAGTCGCACAGACAACACGATTAGTGTGTAATTCATGATACATTGGATCTAATCGAGCAAACATTTCCTGCTCATGTCACACACGCCTGGTCACGACTTGCCAGGCAGTGCTCAAGCATAACTAGTCAGTAAAAAAATAAAAATAGCATCTGGAAGTCATGCCCAAGTCGGCCGTAAGAAAGGCGAAACCAGAAGGATGAGGAATTTTCTTCAAAAACGGAATTATGGGACAAGTACTGCATGTTCATACAGAATAGTTTTGCAAATGAATCACTACTCTGGATGAACTATAAAGTAAAGAAAAAAAAAACCATGTCTGAGAAGAGCATCCTTCTATCCTAGTGAATTACGATGGTCAGCTCATTTAAAAGGCCTGTGCCTTATTTGTTTCTCTTGTGTAATTGCAAACTGTTTTTTTGTCATTAATAGTCAATTACTCAGGCAGCACTAGTGGGGGCAAAAGGGACCAGGCCAGGGGCCCCCTTATTTTCATTAGTCCCCCGAGGAAGTAGACCACTCTTGGATTGGGGCTGAGACAAGCGAGGCCCCTTTAATGTTTTTGCAGGGTTCCAAAGCACTTTGTTACTTCAGTAAAGTTCGTTTATGGGATAATAAGGCTCTGCAGCACACATGGTGCTGATTTGAGGTGAATGTCTTCAACATGGTTCCCATTTCCACAATCAACTCACTTGGCTTCCCTTCATCTCTTTGAAGTTTTACCTCATCTGGGTCCTTTTTACTTTCCCCACTTGCTCACCTTTTCTTTTGTCTCTTCATCTACTGTCATTTATTGTTATTTCCAACACGCTGGTGCTGTAACTGGCTGCTCCTGCTTTGACCTGGGATTTGCACAGCACACCCCGGGGAAGGGGGCTTTTGTGTGGGGCCCAAATTGTTAATATCAAAAGGTTTCTTTGGATATTCACGTGTGGAGTTAAACACCATTCAGTAATTTCCCCTTAAAATAACAGCTTCAATATTGTGGATGGTACACTGCAAACACAGAATAGCACCTCTGTCTTTGCCATGTTGACCCCCAGTCACCCAGTTTAGTAGTCTAAAATATTGCTGGACCAGCCAGGACACCTTTCATGTTGTTATGACCGTCCAGCGTTGTGTGCAGTGCTTTCTGACCATTTTGAAGTCATGATGTAGTACTACATCAGATGTCATAGTGTTTGCAACTGAAATGCGCTGGCTTTTTTTTTTTTTTTTTTTTACATAGATATTAATTTACAGCACATATTTAGTCAACCACTAATAGTGTATCTACTGTGCTTGTCTTCATCCCCTCGTTTACTGAGTAAGAAACAGACAGGGCCCAGTCGTCACATTTGACTGTTATCCTCCCCATCGCATTATCGCTTGAGTCTCAGAGGGAAAAAGCCTTTCCACTTTTGTGTTGGCCACAATTGGAGACGTTGTTTGTCGTCGGAAAGGGGTTGGAAACATAACTTCCAGCAATCGCCCTGCGGGTTTACATTGGGTTAGGCCTGAGAGTGTTAGTTCCAGCTTGTTGGTGTGGTTGGAAAAGGCCTGACATAACCATGAGGAGCTGTGAGTCTGACAGATTTATTTTATGCTGACATTTGATGGCCAGTGTTGCCAAAGATGGAAAATGTCAGGACCACAGAAGCATAAATAAAGTTTTCACATGCAGCTTATTTTTACACTTCTGTGACAGTTAAAAATATTTAAAAGTGCGCTCCATGAAGTTTCACTTCCCTTTAGTCACAATGTGGGTGTTTCTGGACTATTTTGGGGTGGTGCTCAAGCACCCCTAAATTGAATTCCAGCAGCCTAAAATTTGAAAAATTATTCTCCCCCCCAATGTATGTCCCTTTTAAACAAGGTAGAATGTGCCTACCCATACAGTACTTGATTTAAATGTAATATTTTAACAACAAAAATATTGCACTTACTTGCCTCCCACCTCTCCACGACTGGGTTCAGAACTAGCTCATAGTTTCCCCACTTTAATGTTTAAGATCATCAAACAAATGTAAATATCAGACAAATACAACCCAAGTGAACTTAAAATGCTGTTTTTAAATGTTGATTTCATTTATTAAGGAGGGGGAAAAAACTATTCAGTTACCTGGCCCTGTCTGACAAAGTAAATTCAATCATGAATTAATTGGTGCTAATCATAATTTTTGGTTAATTTTCACTTATCACTCCCAAGCCTGATTACCTCCAGTTCTGTTCAATCATGAAATCACTTAAAACAGAATTTGTCCAGGCAAAATTAAGTCAGACAAAAGATCTGAACAAGCTGCAATAAAATTACATGATCCAAAGAAATTCTAGAACAGTCAAGAAATAAAGGAATTGACATACTGTTGTATATCAGTCTGGACAGGGTTACAAAGCCATTTTCTAAAGGTTTAGGATTCCGGCGAACCACAATGAGAGCCATTATCCTCACATGGAAAACCAGGAACAGTGGTGAACCTTCCCAGTCAACCTCCAGCGTCAAATCTCACCACGCAACATCTGCATTTTGCCATTTATGTTGTTGTCTGAGCCATTTGTGGTCAGATGCCGGAATTGTATTTTACAGTAGCAGCAGCCTTGTTACAGTATCGGCTTGGAACCATATTTGGTCATTTAAACCCAGAAGTGGGTCGCTGACAGGTAGTAAAAAAATTACAAGTGGTCCGCGGTTGAGGATGGTACCAACATACTGTACAATTTTTTGAGGTTACGAACACCACGCAATGAAATAGTTTGTGCGGTGGCATGAGAAGAAACATTCATTTACTGAATTGTTTACAGGTTTTCATTGAATTCCTTGATATTTATGACCTAAATGTTTTTTTTTTCCATTCAAATATGTACTGTAATAAATACAGTAATAATTACGCTAACTACATTAGCGTAAGTTAGTGATCGTTTTTGACAATGTGCTCTGAAAGAAACTTTGAATATGCAGGCATGTGTAGTTGTTTCAAAATATGATATACAGTGCACCTTCGCTATTTATGGTTTATAGCCCTGCAGTGAATAAAATATGCCATTGATGCCTTCAAGGAGGTTTATTCTGTAATTGCCTATAAATGGTACAAGATGTCGGCAAAGCACTACTTTTGCATAAGTGGACCTCCTCAACTTCGTGTTGCTTCTTGTTGTGTTATTTGAAAAACATTATTGTGCATCAAACATACGTTTTACTCTACAGAATCGTTGTTTGTCCAGTTGTGCCCTGTGATTTGCTGTCAATCAGTGCAGGGTGTTGGCCTTTTGCCCAAAGTTAGCCGGACTGGCCCCAACTCACCCATGACCGCTATAGAAAATGGATAGATGGTTAACCATCAATATTATAATGACAATGATTACACATTTTTATTCAAATATTTAAAACAGGAGCCTTAGAAAGGTATCTTAACAGCAGCTTTGCTAAAAATGTTCCCAAATATTTGGCTATGCTAATCTAATTATAATACCTTTGCACACGAATGCTCCATGTTAAGGTTGTAAAACTGTCTATGTACTGTGGCATACATTATCAGACACACCTATTCCTCAAGTCCGTGTGTGTGTTTTTGTCAGACTTTCTTTAATGCTTCTCTCTGTTTAACAATTCCAATCAATAACATTTGTGCAAAAGTGATGGTTTTTTTTGCTTGTTAAGAACACACACGCACGCACGCACACAGATACAGTTGTATACAAAGCTCTTATCCCAAAACCTCCCTTGGCACATATCTCATTAAGAAAATGGAAGACAACAGCATTGAACATGATAAGTAAACAGAAATCATTGCAGGGCTTTTCAGGCTCGGTTCTCAGTTCAAATTAAGATGACAAATTGTGCTTTTAACATATGAAAAAAAAAAGGGTTTCAAGTATTTTCAAAGGAGCACTCAGCTCTGGACAGGGTTAATGTGATTATTATTATTTTTTTTTTTCTTCCAGTTTTAGAAAACGAACAGACTCCTTAATACAGTTCATGTGCAGGTTGGGCTGACTAATTCCATCTCAGCAGAATCAGCCTCCTGGCCAGCAAGGTTGCAAATGCTACAAGATCCTTCTTATACGAAGCAAGACAAAGCGCAGAGGGGAGCACACCAAACTGAGCATTTAAGGAATTTGGGGCAATATCTGCCTCTGTGAAAAATGTCAGACCCGTATGAACTTAGAGAAGAGCAGAACCAGAACATATGTACAGTATATAGTCAGCTGGAGCCTGTTTGCACCAACCACAAAGGGCAGGGACTGTATTAAATATTTTGGCTAGCCTAACGTTATTGTAATGGGCTCTACAGTGTTGAAAGACTCTCAGAGCATGAGAAAGAAAGAACATTCTCTGGTTTTATGAGACAAAGATTGAACTCTTTGGCGTGAATGCCAGGCGTCATACTTTGAGGAAACAGGGCACCGCTCATCACCTGACCAATACCATCCCTACAGTGAAGCATGGTGGGAGCAGCATCATGCTGTGGGGACGTTTTTCAGTGCTAGGAACTGGGAGACGAGTCAGGATGCAGGGAAAGACGAATGCAGCAATGAACAGAGACATCCCGGATGAAAACCTGCTCCAGAGCGCTCAGGACTTCAGACGGGGGCGAAGGTTTACCTTCTAACAGGACAACGACCCAAAGCACACAGCCAAGATAACGAGGGAGTGGCTTCAGGACAAGGTGAATGTCAGTGAGTGGCCCAGCAAGAGCGCACACTTGAATCTGATCAAACATCTCCGGAGAGATCTGAAAATGCCTGTGCACCGACGCTTCCCATCCAACCTGATGGAGCTTGAGAGGTGCTGGGCGGGAAGTGCCCAGCATGGAACTGCCCAAAGATAGGTGTGCCAAGCTTGTGGCATCATATTCAAAAAGACTTGAGAATGTAATTACTGCCAAAGGTGCATTAACCAAGTATTGAGCTAAGGCTGTGAATACCTATGTTCATGTGAAGTATTAGTTTTTTTATTTTTCATAAATTTGCAAAAACTCCAAAAACCTTTTTCATATTGTCATTTTGGGGTGTTATGTGAAGAATTGTGAGGAAAAAAATGAAGTTACTTAAAAGTCTTAAATTTGATCCAAAAATGGATGGGGCGCCTTATAATGCAACGCGTCTTATGTGTGCACCGAGTTCCAAAATCTCTAAATGTTGTTTTGTGACTTTGAGTGCTCCGCTTGACTGACTGGGAGCATTTCCTGCAGACACGGTGCTTATATAGAGGAAGCCGGACGTGACTGAGGACAGCATGCGGACGTAAAGGGGGAAGGGTGCGTGTGACAGAGGAGGCTAAAGACACGGCCCCAGTAGGTATATAGCGCCGGTATGTGCATTGTGCAAAACAACATCGGTTTGGCTAAGGACCCCCGAAAATGGCACCTACGCAGAGACACGCTTACAAAGCACAGTTTAAACTGCAAGCTATTAGTTACGCGGAGGAACATGGGAATCGAGCAGCCGCGAGAGAATTCAAGATCAACGAATCCATGGTTCGCAAGTGGAGGAAGCAGGAAAACGAGCTGAGTTTCCGTGGAAACGAGGCGAGGTGGCCCGAGTTGCAAGACCAACTCGAGCCATGGATTAATGAGCAAAGAACAGCCGGGAGAAGCGTCTCTACAGTCACCATACGACTGAGGGCAATAAGGCTTGCAGAAGAAATGAAAATCGAACATTTTCGAGGAGGTCCGTCTGGGTGCTTTCGTTTTATGAAACGGCACCATCTATCCATCCGGGCAAGGACTATCGTGGCGTTACAAGGAAAAGCTGGCCATCCTCTGCTATGTCTTTTGTCTTCGTTTCTCTCTCCCCTCTAGAAACTTTGTTCTGTTCGACTGATCGACTTTGATTCTCAATAAATAATTATAATACTGAGAAACCACAGCGGCATCTTAAAAACTCCACTGTGACACAATAAAACTGTTCCGGCATAAAAGGGATACAGATCCTCCATTTTGCTTGACCTAACAGCTGAACAGGACAAAAAAAAAAAAATCAGAATAGCTGCCACTTCCCTCAACCATTTTGTCAAGCTTGTTTACGACACCAGCCCTGATGTTTTAGATCACATCCTTGAATTTACTTTCATGTTGCAGGAATTTTACCGGAAAATGTTCAAGTCGACTTCAGAAAAGTCATAAAATTGGTCAAAATTAAACTACATGGGATTTTTTTTTAGTGATTGTTTATATCCCATACCAATATATAAATACAGGATGCATCCCTTATTACAAAAACCATCATTATCTGTTTTGCGTCAGATAGCCACTTTAAAAGGAACAAATGGGTCTTTCAAATGGACAATGACCAGAAGCATACTGCCATACTGGGCACACACACACACCTAGTGAAGATTAAAGACTCATAAAATGGATGGTTGGATCGAAATTATATAATATATATATTTAGTGTTTTGAGGTTGTTTTCCAACCTACGCATTGTGCAAATAAACTTTAATTTGAAGGGCTAAAATAATCATTTAAAAAATTATATTTCATACTGCGGCACGGTGAACGACTGGTCAGAGTGTCTGCCTCACAGTTCTGAGGACCGGGGTTCAATCCCCGGGCCCGCCTGTGTGGAGTTTGCATGTTCTCCCCGTGCCTGCGTGGGTTTTCGCCGGGCGCTCCGGTTTCCTCCCCAAAACATGAATGGTGTCATGAACGGAACAGAGGATAGGACCCAAAACAAATGGACAGTTTCCAAAAAGAGAGGTTTAATATACAGGCATAGGCAGGCAATCCAAGAAAGGCAACAGTATCCAAAAACATGGGGAAAAGAGGCGAGGTCGATAATCGGAACAGGGTCAAGTCTTACTGTGAGTCTGTTATGCGGAAACAAGGAATGCTGGAACGCGACGACAAGGTACAACGAACTGGCGACGAGAGGGAATGAGACACGAGGTTAAATACAAGGGGCAATTAGGGTGAATGAGGCACAGGTGGTGAAGATTCTCACAGGAGCAGGTGTGTGTGAAACGGGGAAGACAAAAACCGGAACACACATCGTTGACAGTACCCCCCCAACCCCACCCCTTAACGGCCGGCCCCAGAGCCCCTGGATGCGCAACGTGGAAGTCCCGAATGAGCGAATCATCCATGATAAATGCAGCGGGCACCCATGAACGTTCCTCAGGCCCGTAGCCCTCCCAGTCCACCAGATATTGAAACCCCCTCCCCCTCCGACGAGACAACAGCCGCTTCACAGAGAAGACAGGGCCCCCATCCACAAACCGGGGGGGAGGAGGGGGCCTGGAAGGCGGGACCAGAGGGGACTCCTGGGCTGGCTTGAGTAGGCTGACGTGAAAAGCAGGGTGGACCCGCATCGACCTTGGGAGCCGAAGCTTCATGGTGACAAGGTTGATGATTTGTGTGATGGGGAAGGGCCAATGAACCTGGGAGCGAGCTTCTTGGACTCCACCCTGAGTGGAATATGTTTGGTCGAGAGCCAAACTCGCTGACCCACTTTGTAGTTCGGGGCCAGTGTCCTCCGACGGTCAGCAGCGGCTTTGTAGGACCGTCCCTGGCACAGCAGCATCTGGCGGGCTCGCTCCCAGGTCCTCCTGCAGCGTCTCACCAAGGTCAATGCTGCTGGAACTGTGGACTCTGGGGCTATGGCAGGAAACAGGTTGGTAACCATGCACAACGTGAAAAGGCGATAGACCAGTGGATGCAGAGGGGAGGGAATTGTGGGAGAATTCGACACCACATTCTTGGGGAAACCATGGAATTTGAATACGTGATTGATTAACTCTGCAGTATCTTTAGCTGAGGGGAGTTTTTTTTTTTTTCAATGAAGTGAGCCATTTTAGAGAACCTGTCAACAACAGTGAGAATTGTGGTATTTCCTTTCGAGACCAGTAATCCTGTCACAAAGTCCACGGAAATGTCTGACCAAGGACGTTGTGGTATTGGCAGGGGTCGCAACTCCCCAGAAGGACGTTGACGAGAGGGCTTGTTAGGAGCACATACCTGGCAAGCATTGACGTAATTGATAACATCCCTCCTAACAATAGGCCACCAAAAGCGCTGTTCGACCACTGAGTGCATTTTGGCAATGCCTGGGTGACATGCAGTACGGTTCGTGTGAGCCCAGTGGATGACTCTTCCCCTTAAGGTCGGAACCACATAAAGCCTGTTTTCAGGGCAATCTTCAGGGCTAAGAGTGTTTTTCAGAGCCTCTTTAACCGCAGTTTCAACGTCCCAAACAAAAGCGGAAATGAAACATGACTTGGGCAAAATAGTCTTAGGGTCGGACAAAGAATTCTCTTCGCAGAAAATACGTGACAAAGCATCTGGCTTATCATTTTTAGAACCAGGTCGGTAGGATAACATGAAATTAAAGCTAGTGAAGAACAGAGCCCATCTAGCTTGCCTCGCCTTGAGTATTTTTGCAGATTTAATATACTCAAGGTTCTTGTGATCTGTCCGTACTAAAAACGGAGTCTGTGCCCCCTCTAGCCAGTGCCTCCACTCCATCAAGGCCACCTTGACTGGCAGCAGTTTTTTGGAGAGAAAAGCACAAGGATGTAATTTACCATCCTTGAGAGATTTCTGGGAGAGCACTGCTCCTATTCCGGCATCAGACGCATCGACTTCTACCACAAACTGCTGTTTGAGATCTGGCAAAGTAAGGATGGGAGCGGAGGTAAAGCTTGATTTAAGTTTCTGAAAAGCTGCCAGACAAAGCGGGTTCCATACAAAAGGTCTGTGTGGCGATGCAAGATCGTGCAAAGGAGAGGCTATAGAACTGAAATTTCTGTTAGATTTTCTGTAGAAGTTAACGAACCTTTGCACATCTTTGCGTGACATGGGAGTAGGCCAATTAATAACGGCATCGACTTTGCAAGGGTCCATTTTGACTTCACTTTGAGCCAGGACGAAACCCAGAAAAGAAACGGACGCCTTGTTGAACTCACATTTCTCAGCCTTGACATATAGTTGATTTTGTAGTAACCGCTGCAATACAGAGTGGACATGAATAATGTGAGTCTCCTCATCCGGGGAGAATATCAAAATGTCATCCAAATAAACAAAAACACACACATTCAACACGTCACACAGGACATCATTGACAAGGTTTTGGAAAACAGCTGGAGCGTTAGTAAGTCCAAAAGGCATTACCAAATACTCATAATGTCCCGTGTGTTGAATGCTGTTTTACATTCATCCCCCTCCCTTATCCTGACTAGATGATATGCATTTCTTAAGTCCAGTTTGGTGAAAATCTTGGCTCCCTCCAGGAACTCAAAGGCGGTTGAGATGAGAAGAAGAGGGTACCCGTTTTTTACAGTTATCTTGTTGAGACCCCGGTAAATCGATACAGGGTCGCAGGGTCTTGTGCTTTTTGTCCACAAAGAAAAATCCTGCTCCAGCAGGGGATGAAGATGGGCGAATGATCCCGGCTACCAGTGATTCTTCCATGTACTCCATGGCCTTGTGTTCCGGCCCTGAAAGAGAGAACAACCTCCCTCGTGGGGGTGTGGTTCCAGGCAGCAAGTCAACAGCACAGTCATAAGGTCTGTGGGGTGGAAGGGATTTGGCCTTGGAAAAAACGTCTTTAATGTCATGGTAACAGGTGGGCACTTGAGACAAGTCAGGTTCAGAGTCAATAAATACATGTGTATGGATTTCTTGATCCGGAGAGCATAGTGTCACTTTAGGAAGAACCCGGGTAGGGTCTTCCTTAATAACATTTAGACTCACCTCTCCCGTGCCCTTGCTACCGGCACCAGCAACCTTGACGTGACAGTTGCTCACGGAATGACCCAACTGACCGCAGTAGAAGCACCGCCCTTCCCTCAGCCGGCGTTGACGTTCCTCAGGGGAGAGACGGAACCTGCCCAGTTGCATGGGTTCATCCGTGGGGACGCTAGCCAGTGGGTTGAGACCGGAAACAGGGGATCTGCCTTGGTTTGGCTGGTCACCGAGGCTCGTCCTCCAAATTGCGCGGTGACGCAGCCCTCCTTCGATCTCCATCCAGCTCGCGATCCAAAAGCCTCTTGTCAATTTTTACGGCGAGAGCGATGAGAGTGTCCAAGTCGGTCGGCAGGTCTAGCGGGACTAAATGATCCTTGCCGGCAGGGGATAGTCCTTGAAAAAAGGCATCGAGTCGCGCCCGATTATTCCAATGACTCCAATGAGAATGGGAAACTCAATCGCGTAATCTGACACCCTGCGCTTGCCTTGTTGTAAGGTGACAAAGGAGCGAGCTGCCTCACGATCTGGTGTGGAAAATTGAAACATTTGCTCCATAGTCTTTACAAAAAAAGCCCATGAATGACACGCGGCGGAATTGCGGCTCCATTCAGCAGTAGCCCACGCCTCCACAAGACTAGTCAGGTGGGAAATTACGAAAGCGATTTTTGCCCGCTCGGTGGGGAAGGCAGCTGACCGCTCGGTGGGTAAGGCAGCAGTGGAGTTCGCACTGCGTGATGAACGGCTTAATGTTCCCAGAATCTCCAGAGAACCTCTCCGGTCGAGGGAGCTGTGGGCAGACAGCAGCGGAGGTGGCAGGTGGCTGCATGGTGACTGCTTCACATGGAAATGTGCGGTGCCAACTGGTTCCTTCTCTTGAATCATTTTCATCAGAAGTTCAAACTGCGAGGCCACCTGTCTCATCATATTGTCCTGATGCCTTGACAGTCCCTCTAGATGAAGGTGGAGGGCAGCAAGCTGCTCATCCTGCTTCGAGAGGCGTTGACCCTGCGCTTGAAGGGCTTTGCGCACCGGGTCTGAGTCTGCTGGGTCCATGTTATGGCCAGTTCGTTCTGTCATGAACGGAACAGAGGATAGGACCCAAAAATGCACGACTCCAAAACAAATGGACAGTTTCCAAAAAGAGAGGTTTAATAGACGGGCATAGGGCGGTACACAGGCAGGCAATCCAAGAAAGGCAACAGTATCCAAAAAGGTGAGGCAAAGAGGCGAGGTCGATAATCGGAACAGGGTCTCGTCTTACTGTGAGTCTGTGACGTGGAAACAAGGACCGCTGGAACGCGACGACAAGGTACAACGAACTGACGACGAGAGGGAATGAGACACGAGGTTAAATGCAAGGGGTAATTAGGGTGAACGAGGCACAGGTGGTGAAGATGCTCACAGGAGCAGGTGTGTGTGAAACAGGGGGGAGACAAAAACCGGAACACACACACATGACACATGGTGGGTTAATTAACAACTCTAAATTGACCATAGGTGTGAATGTGAGTGCAAATGGTTGTTTGTTTGTATGTGCCCTGCGATTGGCTGGCAACCAGTTCAGGGTGTAGCTCCCCACCCCTCAAATTTCTACAGCGTTTGACCACGGGTGAACCTATCCTAGCTGATTCCGGGTGAGAGACCGCGTACAACCTGAACTGGCCGGCAGTCAATTGCAGGGCACATACAGACAAACGACAATTCACACCAGTGGAAATTTCCATCTTCAGTGAACCGAACAATATCTGTTTAAAATCCATGCACGCATGGGGTGACCATGCAAACTCCACACAGGAGCTGAGCCGAGATTTGAACCAGAACCTCGTGACTCCACTGCGCTGGCCAAATAATCTACAGTATCCTAAAACAGATTAAAAATATATATAAGATATAATTCAAAATGTAAAAAGAAGAATAAATATTGAGTTATGTTTCTGTCTATTTTTCTGATTATCTGTGAGATAAATCAGGCAATCTCAGAAAAAAAAAAAAAAATCTGTACTTTCACGTTTTAAACCTTCGTTTCTTGAGAGCCGCTATAGATTTTATACTGTAAATACAAGGCTATTACTTACCGCTGTGTAAACTCTTTTTCCAGCAGAGGGAAGCATATGCTCGTCTCTTGATTTGGACAAGCTCAGCAATCACGAGTGGCCTGGAGCCACATAGTGTTGCAATTCATTCACGTGGAAATTGATCACAGGGATAAATTAAACAGTTGAGTTCATCTATTGAACAAGGAAGAGAATAGAAAATAAGAGCTCTTCCCTCCACCACGTTATGGAAAGCCGTTTGAGCATTTATTCTCTATTCTTGAATCAAGATATCCAGCTCAAAGTGTACTAGTACCTATACTAGTACGCTCTTTATCCTCACTAGTAAGACAATTCAGCGCACTAGCAGGACGACAGTATCCCACTAGTCAAGCTTTTCAACTACTGCGTGACATTTCTGCACACTAGTAGGACAACTCTGACCTAAAAGTAGGACAACTACATGTTGTTAGTGATACCAAACTTTGCACTAGTTCACAGCTGTGCATTACTATATAACAAGTGGAGTGCTCAATGTTAACTAGTAACATTTTATATTAATAGTAGTATTTAATTAGTATCAACTAATACACTGTTTTGCCTTACTAGTAACATAGTTGTCCTAGTAGTAGGCCAAAGTTGTCTTAGTTTACAGAAATATGAAACAGTAGCGGAAATATGTTCCTAGTGAGAAACAGTCGTGCTAGTAGTGTGCTGAATTATCTTACTAGTGAGGGCAAAGAGCGTACTAGTACATGGAGCTTGGGCTGGATATTGAGAATATCGAATAAATGCTCAAACAGCTTTTCATAAAACAGCTTTTCATAAAGCTGTTTGAGGATTTACTAGTAAGACTTGTAGAACATCTAGGGCGCAGAAGTAAAACGACCATGTCTTACTAGTTTGAATTTTTTTATTCTCATTACTGCCTTCCACGACTTGACGACATTTCTGCATACTTACAACACAACTTCATGTTATTGGTTAGGCAAAACTGTGCACTAGTTGACACCTATGTGCAACTAGTATTTCTAGGAAAATATTACCAGTTAACATCTAGCACTTCACTAGTCGTCCTAGTAGCAGAGGTGTGGACTCAAATCACATGACTTGGACTGCAGTCATGAATTTGATGACATTCGACTCAACCTGAAAAGAATCAGTCTTGGACTGATTCTTTCTTTTTTAAATTCACTACTTACCAATCGATCAGCACACAGCTGGCATCTATTGGACATGAAACGACATTCTTGATTCTTCTTTGTGTCCTTTTTTTCTTTGTCTCTTTTTGATGTAATGTTTTACGTCGTGCTGCCTCGTGTTCCAACTCAGATACCACAGTTGGATCAAATTGTGGCTTTAATAACAAGATGACAAACTTGTGTGCCTTTTTTTTTTTTTTTTTAAATTAATGCCTTATGTTTTTTTTAGACTCACAAGAAATGCCAATATTCATATTTGTGTTTGAAATTGCCTCACTAGAAGTGTTTGTAGACAAGAAAATGCAGTTTTTAATATTTTTTATATTTAGTTTACAACTACGGTCCCCCCATTGCTCGGCAAAACGTTTAATTTCCATGCCGACATTTCCTTCTATGTCATTTTCGGTGCGCCACCAACTGGGCCAGCACGGGAAATGAATCAGGCATTCACAAAATATGAAAAAAAATAAACTATTGAATACAGCAAGATGTTAGAGGAGCTGAGAGGCTTAATCAGCATTTTGTCATCTCCTCTCGTATTGGCTTGGGTGAAAATATTCATTCATTCATTCATCTTCCATTCCACTTCTCCTCGCGGGCGTGCTGGAGCCTATCCGATCTATCTTCGGGCGAGAGGCGGGGTACACCCTGTACTGGTCGCGAGCCAATTGCAGGGCACATAGAAACCAACAACCACTCGCACTCACATTCACACCTATGGGCAATTTAAAGTGTTCAATTAATGCATGTTTTTGGGATGTGGGAGGAAACCGGAGTGCCCGGAGAAAACCCACGCAGGCACGGGGAGAACATCCAAGCTCCACACAGGGGGGACCGGGGTTTGAACCCTGGTCCTCAGAACTGTGAGGCGGACGTTTTAACCAGTTCTCCACTGTGCCGCCGGGTGAAAATATTTTTTAACAAAAAAAAAAAAAAAAAAAAGTAGTGGATTTCAGCTTTAAATATAAATTTTATATATATATTAAAATATCTATTTATTTTGTCCTGGATTTAACATTATGCACAGTGAGCAACTGGTTAGCATACCCGCCGCACAGTTCTGAGGACCCGGGTTCAAATCCGGCCTCGCCTGTGTGGAGTTTGCATGTTCTCCCCGTGCCTGCGTGGGTTTTCTCCGGGTGCTCCGGTTTCTTCCCACATCCCCAAAAAACATGCATGGTAGGTAAATTGAAGACTATAAATTGCCCATAAGTGTGAATGTGAGTGCGCATTGTGTTTGTTTATATGGGCCCTGCGATTAGCTGGCGACCATTTCAGGGTGTACCCCGCCTCTCACCCGAAGATAGCTGGGATAGGCTCCAGCACGCCCGCGACCCTAGTGAGGAGAAGCGGTGTGGAAAATGGATGGATGGATGGATTATGCACAAGTTTTAAGATTTAATTCAGTGATTCTTTCATGTACCACTAGAGGGAGCCAGCATACCGTTGGTGATACTCGTACCACGCTGTGGGAATACTTGTCGAATATTAGTTCGAGAGCACTAGTGCGCTGAATTGTCTTATCAGTAAGGACAAAGAGTCTACTTAGTAAATGGGTTTTAAGCTGGATAGCGAGGCTATCGAAGAAAGGCTCAGCTGGCTCTCCGTAAGTGGGACATGAATCAATCTCCATGACCTCTCTTGCCACAGCATCACGAGGAAGTGGTTCGACAGACTAATAACAACACTCACTGCTGATAAAGTGACCAACACTTTCCGTTTTGAGTCTGTTAGAGAACCTCAGACCAGCACCACCGCTGCTCTACTAACTCTCTCTCAGAAACCCTTAGCTCGTCTGTCAGGCTGCTTAATGGTGAGACATCCTAAACCTCCTTTTGCTTCTCAGAGGGAAAAAAAAACAAAAAACAGTGACCTCCTTCTGAACACGGCACTCTCATGAGAATTTTTCTTGTTTTGATTCCAGCCCTGACCATGTGGGGGCCTTGCGGATAGATAAACCACGGTGCCGCTCCGTTGCACTTATGCACTTTCACGCTCATAAACACAGTCAAGGCTCAGTGCAGGCGCACTCATCACTGAACTCCTGCCCCTTTCATCCCTCACTGTTACTCTTCCAAAATCCTACACACACACACACACACGCGCAGCTCTATTTTACAGCTGTTAAGCCAGTCGTTGTAATTAAATAATCTCTTTGCCATTTGTTTCTCCTGCTCAAGGCTAATTGAGTGTTCAAGATCTTAATTAGATTAGTACTTTCTTTTCACCTCTGTTTCCTCCCTCCCCCCCCCGAGCGTTTATCTCTCAAATGCTGGGCTCTTCATGTTTGGAGTGCAGCTTTGGTAAGCTGTGATCACGGAACAAGCTCTGCTGATCACCCACTGCTTTCTGGAAGCGTCGGTGATTCATTCAAGTCCACAGAAAGCGACATTTGCATGTCGTAAATAAGTTAACCTTTAAGTTCCCTGTGTTGTATTAAAAATGACCTTATGTTATGAGTTGTTCTACGTTTTCTATTTTATGTCCCAGGGAGCCATTGGCCTTCACACTATTGGCCTTCTGCCTCCGTCCAGCCAGCCCAGGTTTTTTTTTTTTGCATTTCTCTAAATTTCCCCTACCAAGCAAGACTTTCAATGTTCATAAACTCCAATTTAACTTGACACATTCAGTAGTACAATGCAGGTGTGTCTAATGTACGGCCTGCCGGCCAGAACCGGCCCTTCAGGCGGCCCAATCCGGCCAGCGGGGGTTGTGCTGCTTGTCAGGCAAGTTTTAGTTCATTTATCTTGACAGACTCTTATTTTGAAACTCATGCTTTTATTTTTGACGCAAGCACGGTAGAACCAGAAGTGTCGTGACTCGTGTGACGTGTGATACTTCGCGCATGCGGCTGAGAGAAACCGAGAGAAAAGTTGGCGCGCTCCATGTATTCAGTAATATTTTGTGTGTGTGTGTGTTGTCCTGTAGAAGTAACGCCTGTATGTATCATATCATCCATCCATCCATCCATCCTTCCAATTTCTGTATTGCTTGTGAAGTAATTTCATGTGCAGTTGAAAACGGGTTTGTGAAGTTACTAGGGACATGTCTTATTAAAGCCTGGGTAAAAAAAAAAAAGGGGTTGGGTTGATAAGCAAGGACCTACACTGGTGTAAAAACTGTGCCGCTCACTATGGCAGCGACCCCTGACAGGGAAAATCAGTCGTTTCTTTGGTTAGATGTAGGCTACAAGCTAATTTGATGCATACTAATAGTTGAAGAGGGGTTGCTAATTGTGCAGACTAATGCTAACCTCCTATAGATTCATTGTTTGT
Organism: Phycodurus eques; assembly: GCF_024500275.1. Lineage (NCBI taxonomy): Eukaryota > Metazoa > Chordata > Actinopteri > Syngnathiformes > Syngnathidae > Phycodurus > Phycodurus eques. The sequence goes on along the minus strand of NC_084526.1, from coordinate 34,230,338 downwards.
TTTGAGTTTTTTTTTTTTTTTATGGCGAGCTCCTCGGGTGAGCAGCTACATTTAAGGTTTTAATTTGCACTTACTGTGAATACGTATGTCCCGAATAGACCTAGCTAATGCATTTTTTAGTTTCACTCTGTCAATCTGCCTGATGTCAACACTGTACATTTAAGCTACAAACTACAACGAGGACGTGTCTTGCATTGTCTATTCACAGAAGGCTATAAGATTTTATATTTCAGGAGCAAAGTAAGCCGACTTCATATCAAACGCTGTGCTACCATTTCACTGGAAGGGATACATTTCTGTGAAAATGAATACTGCTACTGTTGAAATATTTTAAGAGACTAAATATTGCACATTATCAGTAACAGGGCTTGAAGTTAACATTTTAGAACATTTTTTTTGCTTACCCGAATCAGTCAAGTGCACTCAAATGTTTGCTGTGTTTTATCACGATATTAATTTCACTTTGTTTTTCTTACTTGCTGAGTCCATCTGAATATGCATTAGTCGTTTCTGTGCGTTTGCCCACAGGTTTTTGTAATAAAGACATCTTCGCATCATATATAACTGTCACGGGTCACGGGGGTCGCGGGCGTGCTGGAGCCTATCCCAGCTATCTTTGGACGAGAGGTGAGGTACACCCTGAACCGGTCGCCAGCCAATCGCAGGGCACATAGAAACAAACAACCATTCGCACTCACATTCACACCTACAGGCAATTTAGAGTCTTCAATCAACCTACCAAGCATGTATAGACACAGACAACCATTCACTCAGTGGTAACTGATCCCACGCTGCCTACACCCAAGTCAGGCGAAAGTACCACGACAGCAGCAGTGACTTTAGAAACAGCTAAGAATCAGAATCATCTTTATTTGCCAAGTATGTCCCAAAAAACACCCAAGGAATTTGTCTCCGGAAGTTGGAGCCGCTCTAGTACGACAACAGACAGTCAATTGACAGAGAACACTTTTGTGACATAAAGACATTGACAAAAAAAATAAAATAAATAAACAGTCACTGAGCAATAAAGGGTTGCTAGTTCATGAGACTCCTACATAGTTTATTTATTTTTATATTGTAAAATGACTTATTTTTTCCAAGCAGCCTCTCTGATGTGTTTTTATTTGAAATGTACAGGAGAAAGTACATTTCAAGAGAGGGAAGAATGTAAGATGATTTCTTTTTGCAGTGACATGGAGTTCACCTATTTTATTATTTCATTTTTGTGATTTGCAACAAGATAATAATTAATAAATGTGAATATTTTCCAAAATGTACTCGTAATTATTTTCACCCCAAAAATGTAATTGTGGTTATTTATAAAGGGCCCAACGTTAAGCCTGTTTGAGTGGCGGTGGCCCTGTAGTTGCAATGTATGTTCATGATATAATATGTTAAATTTTAGGGATTATTTCGTATTTAGCGTATTTATACTGTGCTATTTAAACCCCTTTCAGAAACGATTAGTAAATTTGCGTTCATGGCAATGACTCCGTAATAGGCGGCACGATGAGCGACTAGTTAGCACATCTGCCTCACAGCTGGGGGCTTCCTCAAGTCGTTTGTCCGACCAGGCTGAGAGGGTGAATCGAAATGTGGAGGCTGCTCTTCGCTGTGTTTGCGAGCAGCGCCCCCCCCTCGTGGTCTTCTCACCTGCCTTGGGTGGAATATGCGCGTAACACCCTCGTTTGGTCTGCCACTGGACGGTTGCCGTTCATGACGCCGTACGGTTGGCAGCTGCCGTTTTTTGATTCTCTCTGCTTGTGAGTCCCTTTGGCTTAGTACGTCTCGCCATCACGTTCTCTTTCGTTGAATTAAAAATCTTTTTGGACCTTTTTATCTGGAGTCTATTTTTTGGAATCTGCTCTTACGGCATTTGTTTTGTTGTTCAGGCCGAAGCAGTAAAGTATTACTTTGGTGCCATCTTGTGGCATCTTAGTGACAATGAACTACAAGTTTAAGTGAATTGAGGAGCTTTGTTGAGACAAAATAGCTGCTTTGCTGCCATTTTGTGGCATCATGGCACCAAGGAAGTATGTTGAAGAGTTTTATTTGGACAAACGTAGTGCTTTGCCAGCATCTTGTGGCATCTCCCATCAGCTCACTGAATTTTTTTCGTATTGTTTCTCTCGACGCATGTAAACACTTGTGTTTCAGAGACAAACAAATCCCAGCCAACTTGTTTTGCAATGTTGTTGAGGCAGCAGATGGATAAGAGCTTTCAATTATTTATGGTGTGGTTGTTAGCAGAGATACTCCGTGTCCTAATAAACTCTGCAATGTTTGATCTTCCTGTATCTTTGTGCTGAAAATAGAGTCAGAGCTGGATTCCACCTTTTATTTTGTGTTTGTTTGTTCTTCTGTGACTTGTATTCACCTTATTGTCTTATTGGAAAGTTAGGGTAAAAAAAAAAAACCTTTAGTAATTAAAGATATAGAACTTGGTGACTTTTTCATAACATGAATTCAATCAGGAAAACAGTCATTTTTCTCTCCTTAATTATTTGTATAATTGAAGCAATATAATTTTTTTTGTCATTAAGTGTTGTCATTATTGTGTGGTTGCGTCACAAATTAAAATATTAACAAAATTCGATGCTATGACCTGAGTCACCCCAACTCGACTTTCAGTCATCTTTAAAGTTAAAACTGAGTGTTTTATTGTTTTAACAACGGTAAACCTGTTTTTATATTTGTCATGACAGTTAAGAATGTTAAAATGCTTAAAACATTACCTGCACACAGTTAAAAAAGGTGGGAGAATAATGACAGAATTTTATACGAACTTGCACGCAAGGAGACAGTTCAAATACAACCTGATGGCTGCTTCTAAGTAGCGTCTACCTATTTTTCCTTTGGTGAGGTCATATATCTGCACATGAACAAGCAATTATCATCTGCCTCATGCAACTGGCGACCCCCGCCCCCACCCGCAAACATCTTGCTTTGTTTCACAGTAAAGTGATGATGCAATATCAGAGAGGAACAAGGTATACTTTCACCCCCCCCAGAAATATGGTTGTAATCAACATAGCATAAACTGTATTATGTTTAAAGACATATTTTTCCATAAATTGATGACTTCAATGCAAAGGAACTAAAACAGGGGTGTGCAAACTATAGACCGGGGGCCATTTGCAGCCCCCCATCCATGTTTAAGAGGCATGTGGCATATACGAAATGATAAAATACAAAAAGATAACATGCCACATCCTGCAACACTATTGGGTATGGGTTTTGAAAAAAATGTGTCCATGTTAACCCCAATATTTGAACTCAACAGCCGTCAATGGCAGTGAATGAGTTAATAAGAAAAAAATTATAGCTAATTTTGAGATATAATTGCTAATAACAAGCAACATTTATGTGTTACACAAGGGTTTGCATATATTCAGAACCAAAGAGCAATACATTTTTGTTGTATTAAGATTGCACTTCTCAATTTAAGAAATTAGAGAATTGCACCATTTAAAGTTGAAATTCAGTTATTTTTTGCACCACACAAACAACTAAATGTGAATGGGTCTGTTGAATCAGAACTATGTGGTTTATGAATGGATACCATGCAAAGACAATAAACTTATTTCAGAAAAAGGTGGTCAAATACAGACGTGGGTAGAGTAGCCAAATATTGTACTCGTCCTTTTACTTCAGAATAACATGACTCGAGTCAAAGTCACAAGTAGTTCTCCAAATATTTACTTGAGTAAGAAAGTACTCAGTAAAAAAAAAAAATTAAAAAAAAACTACTCAAGAGTAACTGGTGAGTAACTTCTGATTTATTTTATTATTATTTTTTTTTAATCAGAGCATGAACATCAAATAAAGCAAATATGAATAAAATGTGGGAGTCCACACGCACCTCCCACCACTTCAATTCTGAAGTGCCTAAATTCAGAAACATTATTTGCTTTATTTACTTAAATGACTCAATGAAGAAGCTGTTTGCTGACCAGACATCAATTGTGTGTGTGTGTGTGTGTGTGTGTGAGAGAGAGAGAGAGAGAGAGAGAGAGAGAGAGATTACAGCATGGCACGTATCCCCAAGATAATTTTTTTTTTTACAGTGACTTATGACCATAAAATAGGGCAAATGTTGCCATATGCGCTGCCAAAACAATCATAGAAACATCTGCAACTTTACGCAAGGTTTTTTCTCAAGTTAGAAGTGATCTGAAATATCCAAGTTTAGGCAGGCACAAGACTACGCTGCATCATGAAGCTGTTGTTGTTTCCGGATCTGTAAAGTAAACACGAGCGCGGCGGTTTTTCACCCCAAATGAGTCACTTTGATTGGCCTGCGAAGGCTTTGTGTGCGATCATGTGACTTCCTTGTGCCGTCTGATTGGTGAAATGGAGTCAAACGACACTCGTGATGACGTTGGATTGGCGCAACAGCGCCCTGTGCGGAAGTCGAGTTTGAAGTCTAAAAATAGATTGCGCGCCCAAAAATGGACAAATAAGAGTAGCGAGCGGCGTGTCATTGTAACGGAGTAAAAGTATCGATTCTTCTTAACATAAGTACTCAAGTAAAAGTCAAAAGTATGGTGCATTCACGAGCGTCATTTCAGCTATCATTTCGGTAGACATTGTCATGAAACAATTCTCGGGTTCATTTTCACGGACGCCTCAAACTACGAGTCCGCCTTGTTCAGTATTCAACATAGTGAATGGTCTCTACAGCTCGTAAACATGTCAATTCCCTATTTAGCTCCACATTTCTACTTCCTGTTCGTAATGTTACGTGATGTGCAGATTGTTCTGCTTGTTTTGCTTCTGAATATGGAGAACTACTCAGGGCGAGGGCAGAACTATGTCAGTGGAATACAGAGCTGCAGACCACCCCATAATCATGAGAAAAATCCAAAACTATCGGCCTTATCACCTTTAACAAAAAGGTGTGATGTAGACATTGCTTAAAAATAACTACATTATATAATAATCCCTTGATGGTCTGATTTTAGCATTTTTAATGAAGTCAAAAAATGTTGCATCCTTCGATTTTTTTTTTTTTTTTGTATGTGACAATCCGAGGAAAAGGTTTTGACACCCCTGAACTAAAACCACTGTGTATGAGCTATTTCCTTTAGACTGTGACATTGCACAATTGACTTCTGAAATGATTTATGTTCTATAGTCACAGCTGATAGTCTAAAGTGGGTAAATTGTTCCACGTGACGCCAACAAGGACAATCAAACCTCTCATACTGTATGAAAACTGATGTTAGTTTTACAAGATTTAATATCACCGTGGTCCAGAATTCCAAAGCAGCAGGTTGTTGCAGGCTGCAAGCACATTTATCAGCAGAAACCACACGCTTCGTGGAGCGCGTTATTATTGTTGCCCACCACACCACCTGCTGATAAACTCTTTGCAGCCTCCCTACATTTCCGCATCTGTCTGGGAAATAAGCAAGAAATACAAATTGTAGTCAATGGAAAAAAAAAAATATCACCATATTTGCAGTGTGAAGTCTTGTCAACACACAGGCCAATTTTAATGTCAACCGCAAATGGTAGTCTACTCCCGACATTATGCAGTATACTGTTGTCCTTTGTTTTTCGTACACTTTCCGACTGAATATTCATGCGCCACTTGCATCCTTCACTCTCAATATATAAACTATAAATCGCAACCAGTTCATTCAGAAAATCTCTGCGCTAACACGAGCGTTGACAGCCCTTCCTGAACAGGAATTTCTTTTCACAATATTGTCTCGGCCGGCATGGTGGCCGACTGGTTACCAGATCTGCCACGCAGTTCTGGGCACCGAGGTTCAAATCCCGGCCCCGCCTGTGTGGAGTTTGCATGTTCTCCCCGTGCGTGGCTGGTTTTTCTCCGGGCACTCCGGTTTCCTCCCACATCCCAAAAAACATCCGTGGAGACTCTTAATTGCCCATAGGTGTGACCGTGAGTGCGAATGGTTGTCTATTTATATGTGCCCTGCGATTGGCTGGCGACCGGTTCAGGGTGTACCACGCTTCCCACCCCAAGATAGCTGGGATCGGCGCCTGCAGCCCGCGACCCTAGTGAGGATAATCAATAAAGAAAATTGATGGAATATTGTTTCGAGTGGCCTATTGTATAGCTGCAGAATAATTCCCTTCCTTTGTGAGCCCTCACAGTGGCTTGATCACGGTAGAAAACAGCAGGAGTGACCCTCCGCCATTAAGTCATGCGGCAATGCAAAACAATTGCATTGCACGTAAATACAAAAACACAACACATAACGGTCTAAACTAGGGGTGTCAAACTGATTTTTATTGCAGGCCACATTGTAGCTATGGTTTCTTTTAGAGGGTCATTAAACTATATAAATGTTTCATCGCCTCCTCCTATTATTAGATCGACACGACACGTTGATGGATAACTAGTTTTGAAATCAGAATTCAAGGAAAATAACTTGTTCGGCTATTGTTCAAGTTACTGTAAAGTGGGGGTTGGTAAGCAAAAAGTGCTTGAAATTTTGGTGAAGATTTTGCACCTGATTTGCTTTCACGGGCTGGATTTGACCTTGGCCTTGAGTTTGACAAGTGATCAAAACACAATAACGTGAAAGCAATAACTATTTACTGCCTTGCAGTTCTGAGGTTTGAGGTTTGAATTTTCCGCGGTTATAAGAATATTCAATATTTTTGTAGCAATGTACCAAGAGTGGAGCTTCTTGCAATTTGAGGGGGTAAAAGTTTACAAAACCTATGCTGAAATACTTGTTAGAGCACCTCTTGGATGCATTTAATTATCTGTTTTTACCTCCTCAAGTCTACATGCCCATAATGGATCCCAATGAGTCTCGTGAGGTGCGCTTTCTGCCTTTTCTCCCTCATTCGATCAATTTTAAGGTGTATTTTCTGAAGAAACAGGGAATAAATAAGATACGATTGAATAATCTTTCCTTTATAATGATGTCTCTCATTTCTTACCACCTTGTCTCTATGCTCAAGTTATGTGAACTCTAATGGAGCACAGACACTCTGCCAGAGATAATACGTTGCTGTGGTGCTCCAGACAGAAAATGTAACTCCAGAGGAGCACAGGCACCTCTAAATATTCAAGGGCGGAAAGGTTTCTAGAGTTTATGGTGGGCTGCAGCAGAAGTGGTCCTGAAAGGGGGGTTTGGATATTGCAGATGTGGGGGTGGGGGTATCTCCTCAGATGTCGTTGGCTCATGTGGAGCGCATTAAGAGTAGCAGATGCATTACATACGTTCAGTGAGAATGTAATCAAGTTGGATACCATTTGCAGGCTTTTTTATTGGGGCTCCTCTGGAATGTCTCCGGGTAACACATGTAGTCGACACCCATTCCTGTGCATGTATGTATGATTCATCATGCTGAATGTGCTCCCTTTGTTTTACTGACATATTAGCCTATACTGTATAGCACATTGATAGTCTTAAACAAAGCAACAGTACTTGTAATCGCTGTGCCACTGTAAAGATGTGAACTGGTGCCAAGGCTAATACTTGCGCCTGCATATAATGATGCACATGTAGTCCGCCCAACATTTGCAGTGAGTAACTACAAAAATGGCCAATGGTAGTACAGTCAAACCATGAGACGTTTTGGTAAGACTTCCAAAGCCAAAGAACGACAGGAGTTTGATTTGAACCAATTAGCGATCCATTTATATAGCACGACATTTACTAGTCATATTTAAAGGTGATCTCTGTCACTGAGAGTCACTTATACATCTGCTTGTATGATCTTTTAATTTTTCTTTTTTTTTTTTTAAAGTGATTATTAAAATAAGGAAGTGGTCATCATCGAATGTTACGAACTAACCAAGTGATCCAGGCGTCAAATAAGCTAACATTTGAAAATTTGTTTTTGTGCCATATTCAAGCAAAATGTTCGTCTAATTGGTTTCATGCATGTGAGCTGTTTTTGTTTGTGTTGCATATGTGCAAGCAAACAATTATTACACTGTTGGTGGGTGCTTATAGAGGAAGAATATGAATTTCCATAATAATACTGAAAAGAGAATATGACTTAATTCTGATGTCATTGTGTGTGCATTCACTCACTGTTCATCACGCCAACCAGAAAGGGGCCCATCTCGCAAACCCTCCTTATAATTGATCATTAAATTATAATTCAAGACTTATCTGTCTCTCTTGTATTAACCTCCTTGAGTCAACACAATGTTGCTGTGTTGGGATATTCCCGAGGCTTTGTGTCTGCATGTCAGAGGATTCGTGAGTGTCAGCTGTCATCTACCTAAGAATGTTGAGTTTATTTGTTGTGACCATGGACCGCATGGTGATATTTGTCAGTATTATGAACTAGTGAAGGGGAACGAGGATTCCACCTGTGACTCATTGTTGACGGGGTCTCGGGACAGTTCCTTCTGTAATATTTGTTGGGAGCATGAGCCTGTAGACGAAGTTCTGTAGTTTTGTTAAGGAGCTGCATGAAAGTATCACGTTTCACAGTTGGTCATATTATGTCGTAAAATGGATCAAATGGGTGGCCTAGGACCTTGTGCACAGTAGCTACTTTATGTACAGTATGTGGTCATTTCTTATTTCTTTTTCGGTAAATGGCGCTATTGTTTGTCTTTTTATCACCTTGGGCTTCCCCACAGCTTATACATGAACAGTTGCTTTTTCACAAATGAACTTGACACAAGAGTATTCATCAGCATCCATTTGGCTTCAGTGTCTGTCCATACAATGTTGACAAGAAGAAAATATGGGTGCATGAGTGGGTGGACAATAATTCAACTTTAACGTGGAAGATGGATGTTCTTTTCCACTGAAATTTACGTATAAAACTAAGTGAATTGATCTGGTGTGCATTTGCATTCCAAACTCGGCATTGCTATGAGATCTCTCCGAGATGACATCAGAATCAGAATCAGAATCATCTTTATTTGCCAAGTATATCCAAAACACACAAGGAATTTGTCTCCGGTAGTTGGAGCCACTCGAGTACAACAAACAGTCAATTTACAGAACACTTTGGGGACATAAAGACATTGACAAAAAACAATTGTGCAAAAAGAGGCAGAGTCCTCTAGAACTTAGAGCAATTCGAATGACTAATATTGCAATAGTCCGGTGCAATGACCATTGTGCAAAGGGCGCTGAGACTTCAAGGAGTGTATGCGGTACAAAGTGACGAGTAGTGCGATCATGTGGGACAATGTTGATTGTGCAAATGTTACAGATACTCCTCAATCAGTGTGCAAATGGAGCAGATGGTAGTGGCCAGTATATGCAAATAGTGCAGCATGGCGAGACAACTACAGTGAGTGCACGAGTAATACATAATTGGCCCCACAGAAATGTGACAACGAACTCAAGTCAAAAAATTGCCAGCTTGTTGTAATGGAATTATAGGTTAGGTGTTTAAGAGGTTGATCGCAAGAGGGAAGAAGCTGTTGGAATGTCTACTAGTTCTAGTTTGCGTTGATCGGTAGCGCCTACCTGAGGGAAGGAGCTGGAAGAGCTGGTGACCGGGGTGCAGACGGTTGGAGAGGATTTTGCACGCCCTTGTCTTAGTTCTGGCAGCGTGCAAGTCCTCAATGGTGGGTAGGGGGGTACCGACAATCCTTTCAGCAGTTTTGATTGTCCGTTGCAGTCGGAGTTTGTCCTTTTTTGTAGCAGCACCAAACCAGACTGTGATGGAAGAACACAGGACCGATTCGATGACCGCTGTGTAGAACTGTCTCAGCAGCTCCGGTGGCAGGCCGTGCTTTCTCAGAAGCCGCAGGAAGTACATCCTCTGCTGGGCCTTTTTGAGGACGGAGTTGATGTTGTTCGCCCACTTCAGGTCCTGAGAGATTGTAATTCCCAGGAACTTGAAGGTCTCGACGGTTGACACAAGGCAGCTGGAAAACGTGAGGGGCAGCTGTGGCGAAGGATGCCTCCTGAAGTCCACGATCATCTCTACCGTCTTGAGCGTGTTCAGCTCCAGGTTGTGTCGCCCGCACCACAGCTCCAGCCGCTCCGCTTCCTGTCGATATGCAGACTCGTCACCGTCCTTGATGAGGCCGATGACAGTGGTGTCATCTGCAAACTTCAGGAGCTTGACAGTCGGGTTCGCTGAGGTGCAGTCGTTCGTGTAGAGAGAGAAGAGCAGCGGAGAGAGGACACAACCTTGGGGCGCCCCAGTGCTGATGCTGCGTGTGGATGAGGTGGCCTCCCCCAGCCTGACCTGCTGCGTCCTGCCCGTCAGAAAGCTGTAAATCCACTGGCAGATGGCAGGCGAGACGCTGAGCTGGAGAAGCTTGGTTGAAAGGAGTTCAGGGATGATGGTGTTGAACGCTGAGCTGAAGTCCACGAACAGGATCCTCGCGTAGGTCCCTGCACTGTCGAGGTGTTCTAGGATGAAGTGCAGTCCCATGTTGACTGCATCATCCGCAGACCTGTTCGCTTGGTAGGCAAACTGCAGGGGGTCCAGCAGGGGACCTGTGACACTCTTGAGGTGGTCCAGCACGAGACGTTCAAAGGACTTCATGACCACAGATGTCAAAGCGACAGGCCTGTAGTCATTCAGACCAGAGATTGCAGGTTTCTTGGGGACTGGAATGATGGTGGAGCGTTTGAAGCAGGATGGAACTTTGCACATTTCCAAAGATCTGTTAAAGATCTGAGTGAAGACATGACGGTACTTGAGAGCTCAAAAATGTTTCTCCAAAACAAAATATTACAAAGTTGCCCATGAACAGAAGAAAAGCCTGGTACTAACCGCTGAAGATGGTCTGCCGCTCCTTTGCTTGTCACAGAGGTCACTCAAAGCAGGCTTTGGTTTTTCGCCTTTGATCCTGGACACTCACTTTTTGACTGTGCTGTAGCCTATTGCAGCTTCCTCATACACATTTTGGAAAACTTTTGAAAACGTTCCGTGGTAGTTCCCCTTCCAAAGCAAGAAATTCAATCACAGCTCTTTGCTTCTGATGGGCATCCGGATAACTGTGATGTCATTTATAAAATGGTTGCTCGGAAGAGGAAAGGCTTCAACAAAACTAAAAAAATAAACCTTCAAACAAGTATTTAAACTACAAACGATGACCATTTCAGAAAAATGTCAATTATTAGTAGGTTCAATTAAATTGCGTTATTCACTTTTTGACTGTGCCTAGTACATGTTGGTTGTCTATGACCAGATATTTTCCTTTTTTTTTTAAATTGCACTACAGAACAATACTACATTGTGCAAACTCATTAAGAAATATTAACCCAATGACCTTTGAACTGCTGCTATGTGAGCGATCACGTCTACAAACAGCTTTTTAAAAACTCAACTCAAGCTAAAATGTTTCTTGTGCCCAAACTTTGACTTTTATTTAAACATAGATTCAGCAGGAGAGCAGGCTGGAAACCTGTAGGTCATCTTTAGAAAGAAGTACAGAGCCATTAAAAAGAAGAGGGTAATTACAGTTTTGAGTCTGTACGTGATCGCCTTGACAGAATTATGTATCAATTCAAACAAGTCCGTAGTCACGACCATGACGGAGCGGGTAAAGGTCAGGAGGTCTTCCAATAATAGTTTCTACAGGGTTTTGAATAACAATGAGCATGGGGCCAATTAGAAAATCACCGTGAGACACCGCAGATGTGTAGAGCACCGATAGAAGGTGACAAGGGACCCTCAGGACGAACAATGGGAAGGAGGGACTCAGCTTGAGAAAGATATGAGCGAGGCAGTTTCATCACTTTTGCTTCCTTTCCTCAGCAGCACGTTATTAATAACATAAATCAGCAGCGGCATCAATTTTAATAGAGGGCTGTGGAAAAGCAGTCAAGGTCTCTGTAGATAGCTCTCCCTCATTTGAAATACCATTTGCATAAAAGATTCACACAACATCACAGATTTTTTTTTTTAAATTGTTTCTTCCTTTATTAGTAATGGAATCCTTTTTACATTGTGGGATTTATGCAGCAGCGCTTTGGAATATAAATCACTGTCTTCTAAGAACAAGTGTCTACCCAGCTTTTCTTCCAATTTGCGGGTTGAGTGTGTGTGCTCATGCATGCGTGTGCATCAGCCACATTACCTGCCGCGGTAAAAGCACCAGCGTGTGTGCATGTTTGCCAAGACGCTCTAATGTGCCATGATGTTTTGTTTTTGGGTGACATGACTTCAGTAGACAAGGCTGAGCGGCCACCTGGAGGCTGTCCTCCTCTGAGAAACAAAGGAACAACTGCTCCCATATTAGCACTTTGCCAGGTGGGTGGAGAAGCCTTGTCAGGTGGAACATACTCGTATTGTAAGATTCCCCTGCACCAACAGTTTGTTCACAACTGACATGACTAAATCAGTCGAGTAGCTTAGAGAGTTTGGTGGATTTTGTATTAAAAGGACTATGTTGGCGGCACGGTGGACGACTGGTTTCCTCCCACATCCCAAAAACATGCGTGGTCAGTAAATTGACAACTCTAAACGGCCCGTAGGTGTGAATGTGTGTGCGAATGGTTGTTTGTTTGTATGTGCCCTGCGATTGGCTGGCAATCAGTTCAGGGTGTACCCCGCCTCCTGCCCGATGATAGCTGGGATGGGCTCCGGCACGCCCGCGACCCCAATGAGGAGAAGCGGCTCAGAAAATGGATGGATGAAAAATTAATGAATCAAAGTTAAAGTTATTTATTAGTCTTTAGCTTGCATTTATTGTGTTCTGTATTTACAGTGCATCAACAATTTTACATAATATGCAGCGGATAATAAGCGACTACCTCCTTTGTCTAGTTTAGTTTATTTTGTCACTCAATGAGCCAATCAATGCAGTTTTAATTGTTTGCTCTTAGCCTTTGCGTTTGCAGGAGGAGGCCATTGTCCTGAATAATGCATGGCCCATTGCACAGCTTTGCTGTATGAATTATGGACACGAATTTGCTCTGACTAGCTGCAGGTGAGAATAGCGAATGAGCCGGGACAAAAAAAAAAAGTCTAATTCCAAGCTGACTGGCTCACCTTTATTGGATTTGATGCACGAGAGGAGGCCGAGATGTCTTGGCCACTTCCGTGTAACACGTTAAACATCTATGAAACCTAAAGGTGTCATGTCTAGGTTTTGGCTTAGATTGGTTTTGTTTCACGGTTTCCCTGTGTCCCATGTTTTTCATGTCTTGTGTTTTCACTTAGTTATCGTGTCCACCTCTTCTCGTCAACCTTCTACCTTGTGTTAACCGATCAGCTCCCTCCAGCCACTCGTGTCTTGTCCAAGTGGTCCTCGTTGTCTCGTCAATTTGTGTGTATTTAGTTCTCTGGTTTGTTTCAGTCATTGTCTGTGTCATGTCTTGTTTCCAGTTTTAGGTTTATTTAAGTGTTTCTTTGTTACTTTAATTAGCAGTTTGGGGATTTTGTTTAGTTAGCTTTTTCCATGATCCCTGTTTGCCTTTGTTTTGGAATGAAATATGTTTGAGATTTCTGCCTTGCCTCACTGCTTCCCTGCACTTGTGTCCTCCACGTTTTGCCTTGCCTTCAAAAAATCCCTACGTGACAAAAGGGAGGTCGCACCAGTGTCGCCACAATTACCTTGAAAATGTAACTTAGTTGCTTTACTGATAACTTGATTTCCAAAGTAACTAAGTTTGGGGGAAAAAAGTAACTTTTTAATTACTTTCAGCAGCTGTCAAGTGGCAGGAATACCACTTATCCACAGTACAAAAAAAGCATTCGCTAAACCCTACCCATTACTTGGTAATGTACACCACACAAGTTACAGAAAGATGTCATCAACGAACAAATAACTTAAATATGAGTGTAGTTGAAGCCACATTAAATGAGCAACTTATTGCAGACCTGGTATACCAAATAGCCACCGAAATATAAACAAGCACACCATTCTCAGTACACTTCTTTAAAGACTCTTAACTGATCAATCGATAGCTGGACGGACACACACAGACTGCAGCAACCATGCCGATTGTGTGGGGGTCCATGAAGGCAACTCTACGTGTGTGTGCGCCCATACGAACCTTAGTATTGTCCTGTTTAGAGAAATTCAAAGTAGTGACCGTCTTTCCATCTTGAATATGCCAATCCTTCGTCCCCGTCCATTGTGTTTGCGCCGCTGGCTGCTTGGGTACACGTGAGTTGACGATGTGCGGAAAACGTGCAACACGTCACGTGACGTCATTGCCCCAGACGGCTCCGTTGATAAATATTTCGCCTTTTTTCGATATTGTAGTTAGTCGTTGTGTGCATTTTAGTTATGGATAGTTAAGAATATAGTGTGTTTCAGAGCGGACCTTACCATTTCGAGACAGAGGGGGTTCGTCATTTCACTGAGCCATAATTTGAAAGTGGCGGCCTTATTCTTCTTCCGGAATAACAGCATATGTTTTTTTCAGCTGTAATCACACCATAACAAATAAGTTGCTTTTGTGCTCTCGTTAAATTAGATATGGATTCTGAAAGACTAAAACTGGGAGGATGACCGATATTTTCAATCAAACGAGTCATACAAATAGCAGCAATTTGTTTTTGTTCTTCAACATCTGCCTGCCCCTGACAAAGGCAACCCCGATGCACAAGTTGCATCTGCAAACTTACATAAAAATAGACAAGAGCTTGTCAAGTTGTTTCCTTTCTTCTTCTTCCTGTCTGCCGTTTGAAACACCACTTAGGAATCCGATGGTGTCTGATATGTGGGAGATAGGTGCTTTGTGTTGAAGGCTGGGACATTGGGGTTTGCTTTAGGGCAAAGAGGACTGAAGCAGAGCGTCACCTTGAAGATGTGCAGAGAACACATCTATCAGGAGAGAAGCTTGGGCATCTCCCCCCCTCGGGAGAATGTGCGCGTTGTCAAAGGAGAGCTGGAAAAAAACAGCCTTCTGACAACTTATTATCATATTCATGGGAAAAAAAAACAGTAACAGCACAACTAAACAAACCTGTACAGAAGCTCCTGCAGCTTTTAAGGACATATTGGCCAGTTTTCAGTACATCCTCAACTATGCAAATCACACCGTGTTTGTCTTGCCTGCAAAAAGCAACTGTATTATTATTAACAGCATAAAAGAAAAGTCTGACTGGGGGTTATTTTACCTCTCCCAGTGGGGAGTGTGCAAATTAACAAAAGAGAAAATTGAATGCAACATTCTCTGCTTCTTTATATTTTCCATCTCCTTCCCCCACATGAGCAAATTAATTAGCTCGGAATATGTCGTAATGATATTTATACTTTTCTGTGTCTTTGTCTAATTGTGCTTTCTGAAGAAATGTATTTAGGGTGTTTGAGAAGGCAACTTGCTTGTAAGGGTAAATTATGAAGAAAATGTTGGATTGTATTATACTGTATATTTTCTGTATTCCTCACATCATTAGGCCGACTTCCGTGATGATTATGCCCAAGCAGCCTGGTTCTATCTCCAGCTGCTGTGTCTCTTGAGGTATAGATTCTGCACCGAGCTCTTGATCAATTAGTATGTGCATGTAATTCAAAGGCTGAGCAACGACCAGAGGGAATTAAAAAGTAGTATTTTTTAAATTTGATTTATTTATATTTTTTAATCCTGGGTGTTTTTGGTGCTGGTGTGAATTTGGATGTTTTGGAGAATAATACGCAAAACTCCACCTGCACCAAGGCCGATATGTGGAAGATTCCTCCTGGCTTACCGTCAAATGACATTGTCTATTAAAATATACTATTGCCAAGGTGTTTGTAAACCTGCTTAAACTCGAAACTTCCTAATTTAGACTGTTTCTGAGGAATAGCCCAAAGCTGTGGGCATGAAAAAGATGATACATATGATAATTTTGATCCAAAATTCTTAATGCTTTTGATACAAACTTAATTTAAACTTATGGTCCTATGCATCCCATGCTCTCCCGGCATTAAAGTGTGCTGGTAATGTATGAATTGGTAACACTGCTTTAACAATCAACATTCTTTCTGTGCAATCATGGAGGGGAGTTCCGTAAGGTGCAGTTATAAAATCGGCAACGCCTTTTTCACGCCCACAGCTTTGGACAGTCGGCAGTTCCTCAGAAACAGGGCGGCGTTTCTCTCTGTTGAACCCAGCCAATCTGTCAGTTCATCCTGGCAAGAGTAGCGACACGACCTGGAGAAATACATTGTATTTACTGTAATAATGATTCCAGCATGAAATACAGGGATATCATGTAAGTGTATTTTTACCTTAAAGAACCGCGTGACTAAAAATAAAGTACCAATAAAGCACGAAAGTGTTTGTTTGGGTGTTGTTTAGTACGAAAAAAGGTATATATTTCTTTGAGATACCCGATTCTTGGTGGTAAATGGTATTTTAGTGTTTTAAACTGAATCTCTCTGTATAGTGATGTTAATGCAGACTTGTTTGACTTCTTTATCAATCTATCAAACATACAGAGAAATCCTGTCTCTGTACTGTAAAAGTTAATGATGAGTATTGGCTTGTAAGTTTGTAACGCTTCTAAGTATATAAAAACAGCTCCTGATCCACAGCATACCTCATTGCTACTGTGTTTTATCTTTACAATTTTATTGCTCGTAACACATAATCGTGAATTAACAATAGATCAATTTTAGTTAATATGTTTAGTTGGGAAGCCTTTACCCACTCAAATGATGGACGTTCTGACACGTCTGTATTCACAGGGGACATGTCTGACCACGTCCAGCAGTTATGCCTAAGGAGATATCCTCATCACATACGTATGACCTCTCTTCCCCTCCATTATCGTGGGTACCTCTAACCCTGAGATCCCGTCCCCTTCAGATGCTGACATGCGAAGAAGAGCTTTGTTTTCTGCCTTCATCAATACTAATGAATAGTTGAATAGTTTTAATGTTGGTAAATGTTGTGTAAAAAAGGTTGTTTTAAAGATCAGAAATAGTCTTAACTCTTGTTTAATCGTCAATCATCGTTTAGTCCCATAGAGGGATGTCAAACTCAGACCACTTAATAAATACAGCCCCCTCGGAGGGCCGTTATGACTGTGGAACCATATAATTGTTAAATTGACTTACAACCCAGCAGCACGGTGGACGACTGGTTAGACTGTCTGGCTCACAGTTCTGAGGACCGGGATTCAATCCCCGGCCCCGCTTGTGTGGAGTTTGCATGTTCTTCCTGTGCCTGCGTGGGTTTTCTCTGGGCACTCCGGTTTCCTCCCACATCCCAAAAACATGCGTGGTAGGTTAATTGACAACTCTAAATTGCCCGTAGGTGTGAATGTGTGTGAGAAGGGTTGTTTGTTTGTATGTGCCCTGCGATTCGCTGGGAACCAGTTCAGGGTGTACCTCGCCTCCTGCCCGATGATAGCTGGGATAGGCTCGGCACTCCCACGACACTTGTGAGGAGACGCGGCTCAGAAAATGGATGGATGGATGGACTTACAACCCCAATTCCAATGAAGTTGGGGCGTTGTGTTAAACATAAATAAAAACAGAATACAATGATTTGCAAATCATGTTCAACCTATATTTAATTGAACACACTACAAAGACAAGATATTTAATGTTCAAACTGATAAACTTTATTGTTTTTAGCAAATAATCATTAACTTAGAATTTTATGCCTGCAACATGTTCCAAAAAAGCTGGGACAGGGTCATGTTTACCACTGTGTTACATCACCTTTTCTTTTAACAACATTCAATAAACCTTTGGACACTGAGGACACTAATTGTTGAAGAGTTGTAGGTGGAATTCTTTCCCATTCTTGCTTGATGTACAGCTTCAGCTGTTCAACAGTCCGGGGTCTCCGTTGTCGTATTTTACGCTTCATAATGCGCCACACATTTTCAATGGGAGACAAGTCTGGACTGCAGGCAGGCCAATCTAGTACCCGCACTCTTTTACTACAAAGCCCCGCTGTGGTAACACGTGCAGAATGTGGTTTGGCATTGTCTTGCTGAAATAAGCAGGGGCGTCCATGAAAAAGATGTTGCTTGGATGGCAGCATATGTTTCTCCAAAACCTGTACGTACCTTTCAGCATTAATGGTGAACATGCAGTGATTTCTCCAGATTCTCTGAACCTTTTGATGATATTATGGACCGTAGATGATGAAATCCCTAAATTCCTTGCAATTGTACGTTGAGGAACATTGTTCTTAAACCGTTCGACTATTTTCTCAAGCGCTGGTTAACCATTATATCCCGACACATGAGTTTCCACGAGTAATCAGATCGGACAAGTGGTTCTACGTGTCACAGACACGTCGTGTGTAGGCCTCTATTGTAGAGTAAAAAAATGTGGACTAAGTGTGAATGGTATAAATATTCTGTGTGATACGTCTTGTGGAGACGGAGTCTGGAGCTCGCGGCAAATGGTCATCATTCTGCATAGCAACGATGATGTCAATGGACCATGGACCAATCAGACGACGATACCATACTTCCTCTTTGAAACATTGCATAAGTCTGGGGCAAGAACAGATAGCTTTGTTCAGTCTGCGTTGTCTCTGCTGAGGCTACGATAAGCGTAGCTGCTGACCCAGAGCTCTGTAAAATGTATAGAGTCCTCTGTCAGGAATAAATTGGTTGGCTTTTAACACGTCATTATAATTGTAGTTATTTGACGAAAACGAACATGCATGGGACCTCGAGAGTTAATAGGTGCTTTTTAAACACAGGTTCCTTTAAATTGTGACCCCCATACGTGATCCTGGAAGGACATTAGATAAAAGGACAGAGTAGTGGACAGGGATTCAGTTGGACTGCAATCTCCCCGGTGCATCGACAGAAAAAGGAGCACAGAAACCTGTTTGATTAAATCACAAATTCTGCACATTGGAAATTGTGAAATTTGGGAGATTTCTGGTACAGTTGTTTCATTGTCAATAGTTACTAGGACGTTGTGATGTTATTGTTGTGTTAATCGGAAGTCAGGGTAACAAGGTGCCTGAATGGTCAGGATAATAGATGTCCTGACAGACCAGGGTAACAGATGACCTGGGGAAAAGTAGGGTAACGAGGAGGCTACTAGTCCTGTCGTAGACTGGCTTGAAATCGGACGTGGTTTCATACTGTGACGTTCCGGTAGACTTTGGGGATTTTGGGACCCCCTAAAACCGATTTAGAATAAGATGAGTGTGCCACCAAAACCCTGGGGTGTGAATTGGACAATCGAGTGTCGAGGTAATGAATGCGATATGTGTCAGAGTGATACATGTCGCAAAAATGACAGACCAAGAAGTAAAACTCCCATCAATCCCAGACGAGCCCCCTTTCAACAAGGTGGGTTAATATACCAATAATCGTCTTTAAAAGATTTTGAGTTTTTACAGAAACGGCTGCCCGGACTGGCTGCTGGTGGTGAAATTTGGATCCAGGCGCTGAAAAAGTTGATGGACAGCATGAGCCTGGCGTGTGGTGACGTAGTGAGATTGATTCACGCCTGTTGCATTTCGGTTCATTAATCAAATAATATTTTGACACGATCTGGTCTGAATAATGTCAAACCTGAAATTTGATTTGCCCCTTTTGCTCCTCCTTTGTTTGCGGTCATCCGTGACATGTTCCCGCCCTCCTAGCCGATGGTGCCGAAGCGCCCGGACTTCAAACCTCTCATGGATCCCAGTTCTCATTTCAAAAATTGCATAAGTATTTGGAAACATAAGACAGGGTCACATCCCTCCCGTCTTAGGGAGGCAAATGTTATTTATAGAATTGCTTTGCTTGACACATTGCCAGCTGAAGTTAGGACTGAACTTATTAAAGACCCTGCCCTGACCTCATGAAAGGCGGAGATAGCGTCTTTAATCATCATGTGTCTCACCATTTGAAACTTTTCGTCGATAGACACCACAAATCATCAGACGAGGTAAAGGACATGTAGGAACAACTTTTGAAGTTACAATTGTCCCAGGCCTGAAAAGTGGCCACTGACAACAAACAAAAAAACGGAAAAAGGGTCAGTTGGATGATAAACAAAGATTGTTTATTAGAAAATTAAGACAATGAGACGCAACAGGAACACAGACAAAAGGGAGGGGCGCCTGAGGTCTCTGCTCCTTGGTCAAGAGTGTGTGAAAGGTGGAAAGCTTAGCACCCTACCAAAGAGATTCAAGAGTGGTGCCGTGATATGCAACAACTGGTTAGCATATATCACTGAAATGGAATGAGATCAGAAATAAAAGAGTGGATTAAGAAACATGATGTAAACCTGGCCACTCAAGGCTTGGATGAGTTCATGAATCATGCTAGACATGCTGAAAGTGTAGTATGAAGAAAAAAAAAAGGAAAAAAAATGTAAGCAGAAAAGCAGATGTGGATGGGGCAGGGGTCAACAGGAGGACAAGGCGGGAGTCGTAGGGGATGCACCAACGGGGGCAGAGGAAGCGCTCGCCATCCTCCACCGGACCAAACATGCCTCAATTGCGGTCAGCATGTACACTGGTATTGTCAATGTAATGCTCCCCCACTGATGCAACAGAGACCTCCAGTGGGACCCGGAGGGACCCCACCCCATACAGGAGGCTACAGAGCTCCATGCGGCAGAGGTGGACGCAGTCCAGCACCCTGGCAACAGCATCCACAGCAAGCTCCACAGCAACAACAGCCATCTAGCCAGTTCTACTGCAATGAGGACTGGTCCGAATACCCAGAGCCAGGGGATGGAGGAAAGGCAGAACGTCTTATCCCCGCTAAGGTGGACAAGACGAACAGTGAACCAGATGGGCAGAGATCTGCTTATCAAAACCAGGGCTACCATCCTTGGCAGCTCAGACAGACTGACGATACGGTTCCCAGATGGGACCGTGGTGAACTGTGAGTGGGAAATTGTCCGCCGGATGGAACATGGTGCAACATGAACTTCCGGAAGCGACTGCTGACATTTATTGGGCCCGACTTCAACCAGAAAGAAAGGCAGGAGGCGGCGTCTACTCGGCCTTCATGCAGTGGAAGCCCTGGATCGAATCTCTTGCCTCCTACCGCCCTCCGATCGATCCCCTCCATCTCACACTGTACTATGATAAAAATGATGATTTGGTTTATATAGAAGCCTTTGAGTCAATACAGGAGAAAAACTGGATGCTCAGTAGTACATAGGGAAGCAAGGTGTGGCAGCTGCCTCCACCTTGACGCAAGACCAAAGTGAGTGGTTTATGATGAGTTCGACATCTTTTCCATACATTTCACTTGCAGTTGCACTAGGTCATGAAGCCCGAGAACTGGGACCCATGGTAAGGAAATGCCATTTGGCAAATGATTGGCAACAAGGTCAAATACCCAATGTGTTGTACTCTCCTAGTACTGAATGTTTTTGTATTCAGTGAGTCGCAGTGGACGAGGGGGTGTTCGAGCATTTGACATTGGCACGATTCCATGGCAGAGATCTCTCGGATCATGAGCACGCCGTACAGCTGTTGAACTCGCTGCCGAACTCACTGTGGTCCGAGGGGCCTGCCGATGGGGGACTATGTACATCCGTGACTCCGGTAACGTTCGAGGTAGACCCGACTGCTACCGTAGTATCCCTGTAAACGAGGCCGCTGAATACATCACAGAGACCCAAATTCTGACTTCCAAACGCTTTGGTCTGATTTTGTGAAACCCTCCGCTCAAGCTGCAGAACTGCTGGCCATGTGCAGGGCACTGGAGTTATCTGAAGGTCAGAGTGTTATTATTTAATAATGGTGCGGCTGATGCCGCGGCTAAAAAAAAAGTAGCAAGCTATCAAATGGATGCTGAAGGTAACTATGTTGTTAAACAGGATCAGTTGATTGACTTTCTCCCTGCAATAACGGTTGATGTAGTGCGCGACCGCGAAGAGGTGGCGCCAGAGGAAGACAAAGGTGAGTGGCAAAAGAAAGATGTATGACAACAAGGAGAAGCTGTGGTTTGGCCCGACGAGAGGCCCTAGGAGACTGGTCTTAAATACAGGAAAGTTAATGTGGTTAGTGGTTGAGGAAGCACACGCCCCGACACATGAGAGTTATGTATCAATGCTGTACAAGCTGCGCTTTTGGTGGCATCCTGATCTTCTGCGTAAGGTAAATGAGTTTTCTGTTTTTTGTGATATATGTCAGAATTTTAGTGTTGGCCCTACAACGAAGAGGGAACTGCAACACACTGAGATGGGCCGATGCCCGAATGATGTGGTGGTAATGGACTAAACCGACAATGGTGGTCTCAGTCCAAGGCATACGGTACTTATTAATGATTGTTGACACTTTTTCTTGATGGCCCAAAGCCTATCGTTGTGCAAGAGAGGACGGACTGTCTGTCATCCAAGCGCTGGTTAACCATTATATCCCGACACATGAGTTTCCACGAGTAATCAGATCGGACAAGTGGCTCTAAGTGTCACAAACACGTCGTGTGCAGGCCTCTATTTTAGAGTAAAAAAATGTGGACTAAGTGTGAATGCTATAAATATTCTGTGTGATACGTCTTGTGGAGACGGAGTCTGGAGCTCGCGGCAAATGGCCATCATTCTGCATAGCAACGATGATGTCAATGGACCATGGACCAATCAGACGACGATTCTATACTTCCTCTTTGAAACATTGCATAAGTCTGGGGCAAGAACAGAT
Source organism: Phycodurus eques (assembly GCF_024500275.1). Classification (NCBI taxonomy): domain Eukaryota; kingdom Metazoa; phylum Chordata; class Actinopteri; order Syngnathiformes; family Syngnathidae; genus Phycodurus; species Phycodurus eques. The sequence goes on along the minus strand of NC_084526.1, from coordinate 34,207,902 downwards.
AGCTTTGTTCAGTCTGCGCTGTCTCTGCTGAGGCTAGGATAAGCATAGCTGCTGACCCAGAGCTCTGTAAAATGTATAGAGTCCTCTGTCAGGAATAAATTGGTTGGCTTTTAACACATCGTCATAATTGTAGTTCTTTCACAAAAACAAAGACGCATGGAACCTCGAGAGTCAATAGATGATTTTAAAACATAGGTTCCTTTAAAAGCCATAATCATACCACATGACCTTGTGTAAACCTGTCTGACCGCTGACCCTTGCCCTAATTATACCATGTGACACAGCATGTCCCTGTCTGACCTCGCATGATCCTTTAAAGCGCCAGATTTTATACAAACTGTCACTTTTGTAACCCTTTGAAGTATCAGTTTTATAGCAATTGCTACTTTTATTGTTTTACAACCCTTTAAAGTACATGTTTCATTGTTTTATAAATTGAAGTGTCGGTTGACCATGCATGACCCTTTGAAGTACCGGTTTTATTGTTTTATGGCCGCGAGAGGAAGCCATAATCACGTCATGTGATCAAAACATACCCCCTAAAGGTCAAAGCTATAAACCTGTCAAAACAAGGCCATAAATCACATAATGTCAGGGTCATAAATCACTCATGAAGTCCATTTTATTCTTTTTTTTTTTCATTCATTCATAAAGTAAGGCAAATCCAGGCTTTACAGATTCCATTCTCATATATTCGGTCTTTGGAGATGAATACTGCACAGTCTTAAATTATCTCACTCCCGGTATTTTTCTTTTTTTTTTTCTTTTTTCATCTGCACCCCCTCACCTCCAAATACATCCCTTCTCTTAATTTCCCCCTGGTTACAGGCATAGCTTCAACTCTTCTTTGTTGGCTTCCATCTCAATTAAGAAGGTGACAACTTTTATGAATACATCACAATGATCATGACCAGTCCACAGACGCAAGAAGGTGAGATGATGGCTTATGGTACAGACAGAGATGCAGAAAATGAGGATAGGAAGGAAAAAGAGTGCAGATGAAAAGGGTGCTGCGGCACTGTTGAATTTTAATGAGTACCACGGGGAATTTCTTTCTCACATTTTCCCATCTTCCTCTTTTGACATTTTTTCCTCCCGGAAATGTATCTGTGTCTGCTACATGGCATTTTTTTTTTTTTAAAGCTTGCATAGCCCTGTGACTTTTCACAACATGGAACTAATAGTGAAGCTCCATTTGGGTTATCTGCCAGTACATCAGCAAAGAACACCCACACTATCCTCCTTGAAACTAGCACATAACTTTCTCACCATGATTGATCTGTGAATTATTTATTCTTTTCATTAGAATCTCCCAGAAATCATCACAGACAACCAAACTGCCTGTGTTGTTGTCTCTCTTCCCGTTCTGAGCCTTACTAGCCAGCCTGTGGCTTTTTCACACTGCATGTACTTCATCTCTATCTCTAGAGAGGACTTAATTATGATTTGCGCTGACAACAAAGTACACAGATACAAGATAATTACCTGGCTTGACTCCTCCATTGATATGAAAATAAGATTTCAATTATTCAGTTGTTTTAAAGGCCAGTTGAAGGTTATTACTGGCAGACAGAAGTAGGAAGCCATGGTTGGGACAAAAAAATAAAACAAAAAAACACATCCTAGTTGCAAGATGTGGCCGCAAGGTAAGGTGGCTTTCTGAAATGCTCATTTGTAGACCAGGCAGCAGAGACATCTTGTGAAAAAAAACCCCACAAAAGCCTCTCAGGGGATCTCGAACATGGTAGTGGAAGTCAATTATTAAGCAGCAAATTAAGGCTGGCCTCTCTACACAAAATTCACTTGTAAATAATACCCATTCCTTGGCGACACACAAATCCTCCGTCATCTCCTGTCCAGCCCGGCACAGCATTTCCTGCTTCATGCAGAGCAGCCAGTGTACTTTAATAATAAAGCGTGTCTTCCTGTGGAGGATGGAACTGGGCGGGAGTGTAGGGTTTGAATCAGGGTCAGTCCTGTTGGGACACTGCCTGGTTTGAATTACCTGCTCTGCAGTTGCCAGTGCACTATCCCCGAGGATACGCTCCCTGATCACAGCAGGGGATTGGGGGATCAACAACAGAGGGGAGAGGTTATCAAGCCCTTTTTATGCTTCACTCACATTACCTCAACACCAGCTTGTATGTCTGAGAGGTTTTGTTATGCCTGCAGACAGGATTGAAATATATTCACAATGTTGGTGTAGACACTCTGTGGACAAAACAATCCCACTATCATCCACAGCTTTGACTGCTTACGCACACACCTTCCTTCTCTGAGCCGCCATATTGTCTGAGCTGGATCCTTAGCTTGCTCTGAAAAACAATAAATGGAACAATTACTTAGCAGTTTAATGCTTTATGCTACTTTCAACCACAAATTCCTTTTTTAGGTACCGTACTGGTACTATTTAACAGGAAGGTCGTTCCCTTGATGGTGGAGAACAAATACGCTCCTGCTGCGACACACTACATCAACATGGTGGACATGCTGTGTGAAAAGAAAAGAAAATGATTCTTGGTCTATTGGTCATACTTTCACTGTATTTTTACAGCGGTAAGAGTTTGGATTTGGACAGTAGAGAGTTAGTGATTATTATTATTATTATTATTACGCGTTCCCTCGCTATATCACATTTAACTTATTGCATGTTCAGTTCATCACAGATTTATTTTTCCCAAATTCAAATCAAGCATAATTCACCATATTACGGGATTTTGAGTATATGCTGTATGCTTTTTGTGGTACATACAGTGTATTGACCACTGATTTATGAATAAAGAAAAGGCTAGTCTGCCTACATCCCTCTGGTGAGGCCAACTGTATCAATCCTAAGTGATTGCCTCACACTCTTTACACTCTTTAACCATCTATCATTGACTACAAGGTGTTAATCTTCATGTGACATGTAGCAGACTGGGCTTAACTGTGTTGTGTCTTAATGCTAATTTAGTCGCCATTGGAAAAGCTAAAACTGAGGGTAAACTAAGCCACAGGACAAATAAGTTGTCAGTACCATCTCAGTGCACCAGCAGATCTCATTCTCATCTGTTTCCAGTGAGTGGTCATTCACCCTCGGGTTTGATTCTTCTCTAATAAGGTCAGTGCACATCTGTCTCCGTAACAGCTTTTGTATCTCTACAGCCTGGTACACACACACACACACACACACACACACACACACCCACACACGCACACACACGAGCACACACGCACACACACACACACGCACATTGATAATTGGTATGATTTTGAGCTCGATCCTCGCCTTCCAACCAAAATCAGCAAAGGCCTCATTATCTGAAGGCCCTAGAGTTTATTTTGACAGATTATCCTGTAGTGTGAGGAGAGTTCAGTGTTAAATATTTTCCCACTTGATCTGCTCAGAAAACGGTCAAAAATGACAATAGTAAATGTTAAACAAATAATTACCATAACAAAAAATTCTGTTGCGTGGGGTCAGCACCAAGGCTGACATACAGCAGACATCTGTTTGTATGATGCGTCCTCCAAGTCTTTTATCACAGCAGATATATCGATCTTTCCGCATTTACTGCATTTCTCCATAGTTAGACTTGGTAGAATTTTTTTATATACTGTAGGTAACATTCTTCAGTATTAAAAAAAAATGCATTTGTAGAAATGCAGTCCTTTGCCCTTCTGCAGTTGAGTAAATAAAGACTCACCACATAGCCACCGTTTTTTAAATAAGGCAAACTATTATTTGTTTCTTTTAGTTTAAATATGACGTAAAAATGTAGTTGTATAGAAACAGTTCTATAAAAGTCCCTGCAGTGCCTGCTCATCCATAAATTGTGAAATCACACAAGGAAAAAACAGTGGGACTCCATGGAAAATTCTGAAAAAACAAGATGGTGCGTACGTGGGTGGACGCCTTGGTAACGCACTGTAGCGTATCAGAATCAGAATCAGAATCCTCTTTATTTGCCAAGTATGTCCAAAACACACAAGGAATTTGTCTCCGGTAGTTGGAGCCGCTCTGGTACAACAGACAGTCAATTTACAGAACACTTTGGAGACATAAAGACATTGACAAAAAACAATTGTGCAAAAAGATGCAGAGTCCTCCAGCACTTAGAGCAGTTCGAATGACTAATATTGCAATAGTCCGGTGCAATGTATAGTGGTTGAAATGAAAATGTGTTATGGGTGTGTGTTATGGTTGTTGTACACACCTGCTCAAGTTCAACCCACACAAAACTAGGCGTACGAAAAGGGAACTATAACATCGTGTGTTGGACTAAAGTTGAAAATGTGAGCGTTAAATGCATCCTGTGTGGACGGGAGATAGAGAGGACAAAGTTGAGATAACTTCCCCGAAATTATTAGGCACTAATATTGTACAGTCTGGCAAACACTTGCAGTGTCTACTGACGAACATAGATCAGCTGGTCTCTGGGAGTGCTCTCTCTGGGCGCGTCTCAGGAGGCGAGGAGGAAGGTTTGGTCGAATGAGAAAAAGGATGCAGAAAAATGAAACAAAAACAAAAGAGGCGGGAGAGGAAAAATTGTTGTTTGTCAGGCCTCGTTGGGAGAGTATAACCATCTCTCTTCCTGCCTTTTCAGGGACTCGCTTGCAATTTCAGAGCGATCACGCTTGGCTGGAAGCGTACCTGGTACCTTAGGAGCAGCTGCTCTGATTGCCCAGCGGTGGCCCATGGATAGGCTGGGAAGCCGAGTCTCCATCCCCAAGGCCCGCGGTTACCGAGCCGTGTGCCCGAACAAAGGAAGGAGAGGGGTGACCGAGGCCAGCCTGTGGCTGGCGAGGTTAGCCAGCCAGGACACCAAGAGAGAAAAAACACACGAGAGCAAGAAGGCAGGAGTCAGGAGTTAAAAGAGGACTGAGGACCAGACAAGACCACATCCATCAGCTTGAGTCGAGTCGACAATTTTGACCCGTAAAATGGGTTTAAAAACATTAATTAATATAAAATACCCCCAACCTTGTACTCTCTTTACTCATAGGTCAAGCATATTGGATGACTGTTTATACTTTAGTCTTGGCAAATCAACTGCTTATGGTTCAAATCACATTTCATGCTGTTTGTAGTCAAATCAAGGCAGTTCTCAAAATCTCACGGCTGCACTTGTAAAGTGGACACACTGACACAGACATCAGAATCAGAATCAGAATCATCTTTATTTGCCAAGTATGTCCAAAACAAACAAGGAATTTGTCTCCGGTAGTTGGAGCCGCTCTAGTACAACAGACAGTCAATTTACAGAACACTTTGGAGACATAAAGACATTGACAAAAAACAATTGTGCAAAAAGATGCAGAGTCCTCCAGCACTTAGACCAGTTCGAATGACTAATATTGCAATACTCCAGTGCAATGACCATTGTGCAAAGGGCGCTGAGACTTCAAGGAGTGTATGCGGTTTAAAGTGACGAGTAGTGCGATCATCTGGGACAATGTTGGTTGTGCAAATGTTACAGATACTCCTCAATCGGTGTGCAAATGGAGCAGATGCTACTCTGGCATGAGTGGCCAGTATATGCAAATAGTGCAGCATGGCAAGACAACTACAGTGAGTGCACGAGTAATACATAATTGGCCCTACAGAAATGTGACAACGAACTCAAGTCAAAAAATGTCCAGCTTGTTGTAATGGAATTATTGGTTAGGTGTTTAAGAAGTTGATCGCAAGAGGGAAGAAGCTGTTGGAATGTCTACTAGTTCTAGTTTGCGTTGATCGGTAGCGCCTACCTGAGGGAAGGAGCTGAAAGAGCTGGTGACCGGGGTGCAGACGGTCCGAGAGGATTTTGCACGCCCTTGTCTTAGTTCTGGCAGCGTGCAAGTCCTCAATGGTGGGTAGGGGGGTACCGACAATCCTTTCAGCAGTTTTGATTGTCCGTTGCAGTCGGAGTTTGTCCTTTTTTGTAGCAGCACCAAACCAGACTGTGATGGAAGAACACAGGACTGATTCGATGACCGCTGTGTAGAACTGTCTCAGCAGCTCCGGTGGAAGGCCGTGCTTTTTCAGAACCCGCCGGAAGTACATCCTCTGCTGGGCCTTTTTGAGGACGGAGTTGATGTTGGTCGCCCACTTCAGGTCCTGAGAGATTGTAATTCCCAGGAACTTGAAGGTCTCGACGGTTGACACAAGGCAGCTGGACAACGTGAGGGGCAGCTGTGGCGAAGGATGCCTCCTGAAGTCCACGATCATCTCTACCGTCTTGAGCGTGTTCAGCTCCAGGTTGTGTCGGCCGCACCACAGCTCCAGCCGCTCCGCTTCCTGTCGATATGCAGACTCATCACCGTCCTTGATGAGGCCGATGACAGTGGTGTCATCTGAAAACTTCAGGAGTTTGACAGTCGGGTTCGCTGAGGTGCAGTCGTTCGTGTAGAGAGAGAAGAGCAGCGGAGAGAGGACACAACCTTGGGGCGCCCCAGTGCTGACGCTGCGTGTGGATGAGGTGGCCTCCCCCAGCCTGACCTGCTGTGTCCTGCCTGTCAGAAAGCTGTAAATCCACTGGCAGATGGCAGGTGAGACGCTGAGCTGGAGAAGCTTGGTTGAAAGGAGCTCAGGGATGATGGTGTTGAACGCTGAGCTGAAGTCCACGAACAGGATACTCGCGTAGGTCCCTGCACTGTCGAAGTGTTCTAGGATGAAGTGCAGTCCCATGTTGACTGCATCATCCGCAGACCTGTTCGCTTGGTAGGCAAACTGCAGGGGGTCCAGCAGGGGACCTGTGACACTCTTGAGGTGGTCCAGCACGAGACGTTCAAAGGACTTCATGACCACAGATGTCAAAGCGACAGGCCTGTAGTAATTCAGACCCGAGATTGCAGGTTTCTTGGGGACTGGAATGATGGTGGAGCGTTTGAAACAGGATGGAACTTCGCACATTTCCAAAGATCTGTTGAAGATCTGAGTGAAGACTGGAGCGAGCTGGTCCGCGCAGACTTTGAGGCAGGATGGGGACACATGGTCCGGTCCTGCCGCTTTGTTAATCTTCTGTTGTTTGAAGATGCGTCTCACATTCTGTTCATGGATGGTTAACGCAGAAGTCAGAGGTGTGGTTGTGGTCGCGGGTGCGGCCGGGTGGGTGTGTGGAGTGAAACTGTCCTTTTCAAATCTGCAGTAGAAGGTATTCAAGTCGTTGGCTAGTGTGCTATTGTTCTCAGCTTGGGGGGATCGTCGCTTGTAATTAGTCATCGATTGGAATGCATGCCAGACTGATTTTGAGTCGTTCGCGCTAAACTGTTTTTCCAACTTTGCTGCATAGATCCTCTTTGCAATGTTAATTTCTTTAGTAAGCTGGTTTCTAGCTTGATTATACAGGGCCCTGTCCCCGCTCTGATATACATCTTCCTTAGCTTGGCGAAGCTGCTTAAGTTTAGCAGTGAACCACGGCTTGTTGTTGTTGAATGTCCGAAATGATTTTGTTGGTACACAAACCTCTTCACAGAAACTGATATAGGATGTGACAGTGTCCGTATATTCATCCAGGCTGCCAGCTGAATTTTCAAAGACACTCCAGTCTGTGCAGTCTAAACAGCTTTGAAGTTCCATCTTGGCTTCATTGGTCCACTTTTTGACTGTATTCACTGTAGGCTTCGCACATTTAAGTTCTTGCTTGTACGTCGGTATGAAGTGAATTAAGCAGTGATCAGACGAGCCCAGTGCTGCACGAGGTATAGCACGGTATGCGTTTTTTACCGTAGTGTAGCAGTGGTCTAAAGTATTATTTTCCCTGGTAGGACAGTCGATGTGCTGCTTGTGTTTAGGGAGTTCGTGGTTGAGTTTAGCTTTGTTAAGGTCCCCGAGAATAATGAGGGGTGAGTCCGGGTGTTTTTTTTCAATTTCGTTGACTTGTTCGGCGAGTGTTAGCAATGCGGCGTTCGTGTTAGCTTGAGGTGTAATATAGACTCCAGCCAGTATAAACGATGCAAACTCACGTGGCGAGTAGAATGGTTTACAGTTCAAAAACAGCGACTCCAAATGCGGGCTGCAGTGTGTGCTGAGGACCGTGACGTCCGTACACCATTTTTCGTTGATTTCGCTGACGGGCAGGACACGAGATATCGGTGAGAACAAAAGGTGCCGGGATATGCTTCTACATCAACGAAAATTGGTGTACTGATGTCAAGGAGCTCAACACGCACTGCAGCTCGGATTTTGAGTCCAATTATTTATTTATTTTTGTTAACTGTAAGTCATTCTACTCGCTGTGAGAGTTTGCTTCATTTATACTCAAAGGTCTTTACACCCCTAACCCACAGGCTAACACAAACGCCGCACTGCAAATGTTGGCTGATCAAGTGAACAAACTTGGTAAAAAGCAACCCGATTTACCCCTCATTATTCTTGGGGACTTTAACAAAGCAAAACTCAACCCCGGATTCCCTAAATACAGGCAGCACATTGATTGTCCCACCAGGGAAAACCACATTCTAGACCATTGCTACACCACGCTGAAAGACTCGTATTGTGCTATTCCTTGTGCAGCTTTGGGCTCGTCTGATCGCTGTTTAATTAACTTAATAAATGTCATGTCATGAAACTTCAACTGGCAGCTTGGATGAATGTACGGACAATATTACACGCTACATCAGCTTCTGTGAAGGCGTTTGTGTACCAACAAAGACATTTCGCCGGTTCAATAACAAAAAGCTGTGGTTCACCGCCAGAATTTGCCAACTTTGCCAGGCTAAAGAGGACCTCTATCATGGACAGAGCGCTATACAATCTGGCCAGAAACCAGCTGACAAAAGAAATCAACACCGGAAAGAGAAATTATGCAGAAAAGCCGGAAAACCAGTTTGCTGCGAATGTCAGTTTGACAAGGATTACTATCGCTACCCAGCTACAAACGACCAACCCCCAAGTGAAGAACCTATAAAGGACTGGCTGACGACTTAAATACGTTCTACTGCAGATTTGAAAAGGACACTTTCACACCCCACAAACACACAGCCACACCACCGACGACCACAATCACTCCTCTGACTCCCCCTTCTGCATTGGCCATTCACAAACACGATGCGAAACGTGTCTTTAAACAACAAAAGATCACAAAAGCGGCAGGCCCGGACAGTGTGTCCTCCTCCTGCTTGAAGGTCCGTGTGGACCAGCGCTCTCCAGTTTTCACACAGATTGTCAATAGATCTTTGCAACTGTGACAAGTCCCATCCTACCTCAAACGTTCCACCATCATCCCAGTCCCCAAGAAAGCTGCAATTTCAGGACTGAATGACTGTAGATCTGTCGCCGTGACATTTGTGGTCATGAAGTCCTTTGAATGCCTCGTGCTGGACCACCTCAAGAGCATCACAGGACCCCTGCTGGACCCCCTGCAGTTTGCTTACCGAGCAAATAGGTCTGTGGATGACATTTTCCAACCTTTTGAAAATGTTTACTGGTGGTTCCCCTTTCAAAGCAAGAAATTAAATCACAGCTTTCTTCTGATCGGCATCCAACAATGATATTATTTCTAAAATGGCTGACAGGAAGAGGACAGCTTAAACAAAACTTGTTTTTAAAAATAAACCTTTAAACAAGTATTTAAACCACAAACGATGGGGAAAAAAATCAATTATTAGTAGATTAAATTAAATTGGGCTCATTACTTTTTGACCTTCCCTTGACATCATGTTATATCGTTGCACTCCACAAAACACTCACACACAAAATGGGTAAAGCAATATATTTTGACACAATAATACAATGCTTTGCCAGAATTTCAAAGCGGTTAGTAGGAGTGTTCCACAAAATTCATCATAGAAAAAAAATGGGGAAAAATGTGATGAAAACATTTAAAAAACCTGAATTCCACCATGTTCTATGGAACAAGCCTTCCATAAACAGCAATAAATCTTTTTTCTGGAAGTCATCAGATGAAATGTGTTCAAAATATTGCTCAAAATGTGTGCGGGAGCATGTATGTGTGCATATGTGCGTGCATGAGCGTGCATGGCGGGTGCAATGAGGCCTGCCCAGTCTGAGATCTGAAGCCTGCGGGAATGTTCCCTGTCTTTGAAGAGTCTGCTGTGTTGCTCAACAAATATCAGGTCCAGAATGAAGGGAATGTGGCTTCAGCCCCAGTCCTGTTTTATTAAGAGATCCCCTTCTCTTTTTCATCCTGATGCCTCTGTCGTTGTTGGGGATGAAGAGGGTGCATCCATACTGACGAGAAGAGTTGGGCTGAAAGCTAAAGCTCAGAGTTCTTTCCCTTCAGTCACAACACACAGCGTAGGATGACTGAATGCACGATGTGTAGCTGGTAGCTGGAATGCTTTATAACCCGCCTATACGATAGCTCACAAAAGGAAGTACACCACTCACATTTTCCAAAATATTTTACTATTATTCTATTCATGGGATAATATTGAAGAAATGACACTTTGCTGCAATTTGAAGTAGTCAGTGTACAGCTTGTATAACTGCACTTTTTACAGAAAGTAAAGCAGGCCTACAACACTGACTCTGTCAACACATAACGATAATCAAGCAGTCAGTCTTCCAGTCAGAGTCAGCAAATGCCTGATTGTCGGATGTCTCTAAAAGATTATCCTGACCAACTATCGCTATCTCTGCGGTGTTGGGTGTGTAGAGTGATTTTTTTCTTTCTGATCTGATACGGAAATGGTCAGGGCCAACAATCTTGAATGTTAAACCAATTCAGTATGGACATTTTGAATAGGTTTAACATCCATCCATTTTCTGCACCGCCTATCCTCGCGGTCGCGGGCAGGGTGGAGCCTATCCCAGCCATCTTCGGGCGAGAGGCGGGGTACACCCTGAACTGGTCGCCAGCCAATCCTAGGGTTTAACATCCTTGATCGGAAATCCTTATGTGTGTGGTCAACATTGAGTTTGAGTGAGTCACTGACCCGTGATTGTGACGCAAAACGGAACCATAGCCAATTAGGAAGCGAACTGAAGCTCCTGCTGTTGCCGGACACAAATAAAGGAGGAACTGGTGGTGTTGAGTGATTGTTTAACAGGGGTCACCAACCTTTTTGAAACTGAAAGCTACTTCTTGGTACTGATTAATGCGGAGGCCTACCAGTTTGATACACACTTCTGAAATTACATATTTGCTCAAATTACCTTTATATTCTTTCTTATTATTAATATTTATTCATATTCATTATTATTGAACACATTGATCATGTTAATGATTTCTCAGAGTATTTATTAACAATGATTTAGGAATCATAAATATCAATACTCTACACTTTATTTCTTTAAATCTAGGAAATCACAATGTCACATTCTCATCGCCACGAACATTTGTTTACGAATCATGAAATATGTTGCACCATGTTTGTACAAATGTATAATGAATGATGTAACATAAAAAAAGACCTGCTTTCTGATTTTTAAATCGTATCACTTTTTGAACTTCTAATCAAATTGGAAGCATTTTTAACAATTTTTAAATATTTAAATTAATTTTGCCATGGCACTGCCATGTTTTCACTGAGAACACCTGTCTGTTTCTTTGTTTGTTAGTGGGAAGCCTGGCATTGCATGCTGTGCACCAGTGTTGTTTCTGAGTTTTCTACAGCTGAGTCAAAAGTCTCATATGCATAAGCATTGTCTTTTAGCACCATCTGCACAGAAGGAAAATGCAGCACCTTTTTCTTCTCTGTAAAATCACAGAGAAAATGTTCATCTGAGCTTAATATGCATTTAGAGCACTGATCATATGAGCAACAGTCTTACCTTTATCTTGCAGTTCACAGTTCAAATGGCTCAGTTTCACTGCCAGATCCTACTCCAGCTGAATACCCAAGTACCCAGACATAGCCGACACGCTTCTTTTTTTTTTTTGGTCCTGTTCGGCTGTTAGGTCAAGCAGAAAGAAAGATCTGTGTCCCTTTTATGCTGGAAAAGTTTTAATGTATCACAATGGACTTTTTAAGCTGCCACTGTGGTTTCTTTGTAATCTGATGGATATTTATTGAGAATTACAGTCATTCAGTCGAACAGAACAAAGTTTTTAAAGGGGAGTGACAGAAAAAAAACAAAAGAGAGAGAGTGAAACAGTAACCAAATAATATAGGAAAAGAAAACAACAAAAGACAAAGCAGTAGCTGTAAACAAGGTGAGGAAAGTAAAGCAATATATACCTAGTACAATGGCACATTGGATTTGAGTGTTGCACATGAAATTTGTTCTCTGCATTTTACCCATCACAGTGAACACACACACACTTGTTAGTGGAACACACTGGAGCAGGGGGCAGCTGAAGCGCCCGGGGAGCAGTTCAGGGTATCAGTATCTTGCTCAAGGACACCACAGCTGGAGTTCAGGGAATGTTGCCAGACGGTCCGGCTTGAACCTAGGTCCCCCACGGTGGCAGGTGATGATATTAACCATTGGTCCAGAGCTACACCCTGTGAGGGAGGGGCAGGACAATGTAGGACAGGACTGGATAGGACAGGGACGGGAAGCATGCAGGACAGGGGTCGTGGACCCGGCTGTATAACTGAAGTGTGGTGGGAGTGGCTATGTAAATTATAAACATCGGTAGGACCAGAGTGTAAGGGAGGGGGATACCCAAGAAATCTGCATCGTTATAAGTTATTTGTCGCAATTAATGAGGGCAGGGGTGGGCAAACCTTTTGGCTCAGGGGCCACATTGACTTGTAAAATTTGACAGGCGGGCCAAGCCAGGACCAGATGCTTACTTATAAAAAACAAAAAAAGGTACTGCAGTGTTAATACTTAGATTTACTTTTAATGGGAACAGTGTTGTTTTGTTGATCACCTTCCCCCCCCCCCAGTGCATAGTGTTAGTTTTGTGGCAATTCTCAGAACACATCTGAGGTGTTCATCACTCAGCACTGTAGGATATGCTTTGTTGGTGTTCATCACACTAAAGGTCTGTTCACACACACTTGTAGAGCCAAACACCACCAGCCTCGTCTGTGCCATCTTCCGGATTTTCGGAAATTTGTCTGCATTTAATGAAACATAAAACTCATCTAGTTTTGAGTTGAGCTTCTCTTTTACAACAATATTACATTGGAGATCAATGAGTTCCATCTGCAGCTCCCGTGGTGTTGTTTCAGGGTCTTGTGTGAGGGGACATGACACAAAAACAGAAACCGATGGCAAAATTCTCCATGCAGGTCGTCTTGTGATTTCCTGTATTTCTTCACATGCCGAGGAGCTTCTTTTAGCGTAGCCAGTGTGGGGAAATGAACAAATGACTTGTTTGACATTTGCTTTGAGAATAAAGCCAGCTTGGTTTTGAAGGCTCTGATGTTTGTATACATTTCATGCACAAACCGGTCTTCCCTTGTAGCTTCACGTTCAGCTCATTCAGATGTGTCAGTATGTCCACAGCCAAAGTTAAATCACAAAGCCAATCTGTGTCACTCAGCTCAGGAAAATCGTTTTCTCCAGTAACGCCAAAAAAAAGATCCTGTTTGAGCTCCCACACTCGATGGCACACTTTCCCCGAACTTAACCAGTGGACATTTGAGTGGTAAAGCAAGTCCTTCGAGAAACTTAATAAACTGATGATGCTGGAATGTCCTCGCACGAATAAAGTTAAGGAACTTTATAATTGGCTTTACTACATGGTCCAGTTGCACTACAAATTTACACAGTGCTTCCTGGTGGATTTTATGCAGTGTAGGAAAAATACCTCCTGCACGGGTTTGTTTGCTTTTTTTTAGCAGCCCGCTGTTTTTTCGACTCTGATTTGGCGATCCATCTCTCCATTCTTTCTCAACACTGCTTATCCAGTTCAGGGTCACGGGGCGCTGGAGCTTATCCCAGCTAACTTCGGGAGAAAGGCAGACTACACCCTGAACTGGTCGCGAATCAGTCGCAGGCCACATATAGACACGGACAACCATTCACAATCACATTCAAACCATCACTGAGTGGGAACTGAACCAACACTCCCCGCACCAAAGTTAGGCGAGGAATACAATGTAAATGGGTGACATAGTGGACGACTGGTTAGCACATCTGCCTCACAGTTCTGGGGACCGGGGTTCAAATCCCAGCCCCGCCTGTGTAGAGTTTGCATGTTTTCCCCGTGGCTGCGTGGGTTTTCTCCGGGTGCTCTGGTTTTCTCCCACGTCCCAAAACCATGCAAGGTAGGTTGACAGAGGACTCTAAATTGCCCATAGGTGTGAATGCGTGCGGGAATGGCTGTTTGTTTATATGTGCCCTCCGATTGGCATGCGACCAGTTCGGGGTATACCCCGCCTCTCGCCCGAAGATAGCTGGGATAGGCTCCAGCATGCCCACGACACTTGTGAGGATAAAGCGGTACAGACAATGGATGGATGGACAATGTAAATGACTCTGCCTTTTTGGTTTAGCTTGTTCGCTAAGTCTTCATTAATTAGCTCAACACTGCAAGTCACTGTCCTGCGTGATAAGCTGATGTTTTCAAATTTGTTCTTGCGCTCAGGACACAAGATATTTGCTGTCTCTACCATGCATTCTTTCATAAACTCTCCTTGGGAAAGAGGCTTGCTGGTCTTTGCTTGTTTGAAAGCCAGCAAAAAACTAGCCTTGGTGACCGAATCTTGGATGGCAGTTAGCCAACAGTTTCTGCGTTGATTGGTTGTTAGCATAATCAGCATGCTTGGTAGAAGTGACGGCTGATGTTATATTCCTCTAAAAGCGCAATGGTTTCTTAACAAATTAAACATACAGCCTATGAGCGGACTTCAGTGAAAAATTATTTCTTTGTCTATTCTATATTAAACACCTGGCAGTCACTGTCAACTTTTCTTTTATTTGGCCTACTCATGGTTGAAGAAGGATTCAGAGCAGTAGCAGAGTAAAAACAGAACACCCAAAGTCAAGTCAATGCATCACTGTACCTACTGCCCTACCTGGTGGAACCACTGGGCATTACAGTACAACCTGGTGGAACCATTAGGCATTACAGGATAAGGTCAAATGAATGTAGTCATGATTTTGATATGATCTGGGCGATTCTGTGCCAATCTTTGGCGGGCCGGATTGAAATGATCAAAGGGCTGGATGTGGCCCGTGGGCCATAGTTTGCCTACCCCAGCACTAGGCCCACAATGTAGAAAGTCCACGCTCAGCTCGAAGGCAAGACGGTGTCCCCTGTTTGGTGGATAAGAGGGCAGATAGGGGCGCCCGACAAGGGAACGATAAGGGGGGCAACCCCGAGAGAAGCTACGGGGCACGTGGGGTACGGCACCAGGAGCACCACCAGCCGAGTGAGAACCCGGCCCCCTGTTACTATGGCTGCCAGGTCCCCGACTGGCCCTACCCAGTGTATAAGTGGTGCATTAAAATCTGGAGTGGCCCATGAGAATGGTTCGTGGGGGAGGGGGGGGGGGGCTGTCAGGCATAGTAACGTTTTCATTTTTATTGTGGCTATTCTTCCAAGTAGTGATATAGGCAATTTCTTCCATCATATTAAATCACCTGAGATTTATTCCAGAAGTGGTGTGTAATTTAGATTGGTTAGCTCTGTGAAGTTTTGAAATATTAATACCTCAATACTTAATGTTTCCTATAGGAATGGGGTAATCTGGGATTTGATCTATAATGCTGCTATCCAATTTATAAATGAGTCTCCTAAGCCAAACTTGTGAAGTACTGCAAATAGGAAACACCAGTTAACTTTATTGAAAGCCTTCTCTGCATCAAGTGACATGATGATTGCTTTTAGATTTTTACGCTCTGACATGCTTATGAAATTTAATAGATGTCTGACATTATTTGTGGAACTTCTGCCTTTAACGAAACCTGTATTATCTTTTTTTTTTTTTTTTTTTAACCTGTCCTGTTCAGCTGCATGGCCTTGCAGAATGGTGGCTCTGTATGTGGATTATCATATAGTCCATCCATCCATCCATTTTCTGAGCTGCTTCTCCTCACAATGGTCGTGGGAGCACTGTAGCCTATCCCAGCTATCATCGAGCGGGAGGCGGGGTACACCAGCCAATCGCAGGGCATATACAAAAAAACAACCATTCGCACACACATTCACACCTACGGGCAATTTAGAGTCGTCAATAAACCAACCATGCATGTTTTTGGGATGTGGGAGGAAACCGGAGTGAACTGTCCTCAGTCCTCAGAACTGGGAGGCAGACGCTCTAACCAGTCGGTCAACGTGCCGCCTATCATATAGTCACAAAGTGGATTATCGACGGGACCTTTTCAAATCTTGCTGCAAGGGCTTTTGAGATAATCTTAATATCTACATTAATCAGTGAAAAAAGGCAGATAATTAGCCAGGAGAGTGGGGCCTTTGCCTGATTTTATTATTAATTTGATTGCAGCTGTGTTCATATGACTAATAATTTGGCCTTTATCTTTTATCTCATTGACTGTTCTGAAAAATAGAGGTGCTAGGATTGGCCAGAAGTGTTTAATTAATTCGACCAAAATGCCATCCGGGCCAGGCGCTCTTTCTGATTGCATATTTTTTTAATGCATTATGTAATTCTGTGATGGTTAAAGCAGCATGAGGGAAAAAAATAAATAAATAAATAAACCCTCTCAATGAGCCGTCACCTTATGAAGCATGAAGACTGTCGGTGGAATTGAGGAGGTCTTCGAAGTCTTCTCCCCACCGACTCACAACGTCCCGAGTCGAGGTCAGCAGTGCACCATCACCACTATACACAGTGTTGATGGTGCACTGCTTCCCCCTCCTGAGACGCCGGATGGTGGACCAGAATATCCTCGAAGCCATCCGGATGTCATTCTCCATGGCCTCACTGAACTCCCACGCCCGAGTTTTTGCCTCAGTGACCACCAAAGCTGCATTCCACTTGGCCAGCCGGTACCTATCAGGCGCCTCAGGAGTCCCACAGGCCAAAAAGGCCCAATTGGACTCCTTCACCTTGACGGCCACCAACGGGTTTGGGGATTGTCGCCACGACAGGCACCGACCACCTTACGGCCACAGCTCCAGTCGGCCGCCTCGGCAATAGCGGCACGGAACATGGTCCACTTGGACTCAATGACCCCCGCCCTCCTCGAGACGTGGGTGAAGTTCTGCCGGAGGTGTAAGTTGAAACTCCTTCTGACAGGGGATTCTGCCAGACGTTGCCAGCAGACCCTCACAATATGTTTGGGCCTGCCAGGTCAGACCGGCATCTTCCCCCACCATCGGAGCCAACTCACTGGTGTCCTGGTGCCAAATGCATGTGTGGACACCCTTATGCTTGAACATGGTGTTCGTTATGGACAATCCATGGTGAGCACAGAAGTCTAATAACAGAACACCACTCGGGTTCTGATCGTGGGGGTAGGGGGTGTTCTCCCAATCACCCCCTTCCAGGTCTCAACAGTCATGACCTGAGGGAGGCTACCCTCTCGTCCACCGGGATGAACCCCAATGTACAAGCGCCGAGCCGGTGGGGGGGGGCAATAAGTATACCCACACCTGCTCAGTCCCTCTCACCATGGGCAACTCCAGAGTGGAAAAGAGTCCAACCCCTCTCAAGAGGACTGGTACCAGAGCCCAACCGTGTGTGGAGGCGAGCCCGACTATATCTAGTCTGAACTTGTCAACCTCACACACCAGCTTGGGCTCCTTCCCTGCCAGAGAGGTGACATTCCACGTCCCGAGAGCCAGCTTCTGTCGCCGAGGATTGGATCGCCAAGGTCCCTGCCTTCGGCCACCGCCCAGCTCGCACTGCACCCGACCCCAATGGCCCCTCCCACAGGTGGTGAGCCCATGGGAAGGTGGACCCATGTTATCCTTTCGGGCTGTGCCCGACCAGGCCCCATGGGTGCAGGCCCAGCCACCAGGCGCTTGCCTTCGAGCCCCACTTCCAGTCCTGGCTCCAGAGGGGGGCTTTGGGAGCGGTGCTCTGTCTGGTTCCTCACCTAGGACCTGTTTGCCATGGGTGAACCTACCAGGGCGTGAAGGCCCAGACAAGTTAGCTCCTAGGATCATTGGGACACACAAACCCCTCAACCACGATAAGGTGACGACTCATGGAGAGGGTTTATTTATTTATTTATATTTTTTTCCCTCAACCCTTCATTTTCAAATTTTAGTTTTTTTATTATTCAACCAGATTTCCCGGTTTGCCACAGCAGAGATGGGGATATCCTTGAATTTACCTTATAGCCTATTGAATTTCAAAGAATCGTCCCATTCTTTCCTCACAAATGAATTAAAGTCTGGGTCTTTCAAAAGGGACGTGCTATAGCGCCATGTTGGTGGAGGTACCAGATTTTACGAAATTTTTAGGTAGAGCGAATTTGGTGCGTGGTCAGTGATGATGTTTGGATGTATTTTGGAGGTAATTCTTCGAGCCGCCGAATTGTTCAAGAGGAAAAAAATCTAGAAGTTTAGGGGTAGGGTTAAAATTATTTTACTATATTGTAGATGGGAAGAGAAATTGAGTAGGGGTTATTTTAAAGGAAGAGTTAGCCAAGAATATCTTGGAGGTGAAAAGAGTATCAGATTGAGTGATGAGGCTGAAACTTGAAATTGAGGGTGTTATGTATAATGTGATTAGTGGGTATGGTGTATGGTGTATCTTTTGGTAAGAAAGGGGAGAAGGAGACTTAGTGGTGGAACCTCAACGTAAAGGAAATAATACAAGGGAAGAGGTTAGCTAAGAAGAAGTGGGACTCTGAGAGGACCGAGGAGAGGCGAAAGGAATACATTGCGATGTGACGTAAGGCAAAGGTAGAGGTGGCAAAGGCCAAACAAGAGGCATATGATGACATGTATGCCAGGTTGGACACTAAAGAAGGAGAAAACAATATATACAGGTTGGCCAGACAGAGGGATAGAGATGGGAAGGATGTGCAGCAGGTTAGGGTGATTAAGGATAGAGATGCAAATGTGTTGACATTAGTGTGCGGGGGAAGAGTGAGCCTACAGGGATAAGAGATAGCGAGGGTGGTTTACTTTAAATACTTGGGGTCAACAGTTCAGAGCATTGGTGAGTGTGGTAAGGAAGTGAAGAAACGGATCCAAGCAGGTTGGAAATGGTTGAGAAAGTGTCAGGTGTGTTATGTGAGAGAAAGGTCTCTGCTAGGATGAAGGGCAAAGTTTATAAGACAGTGGTGAGGCCAGCCATGATGTACATGTTAGAGACAGTGGCACTGAAGAGACAACAGGAAGCAGAGCTGGAGGTGGTGGAAATGAAGATGTTGAGGTTCTCTCTAGGATTAACCAGGTTGGATAGGATTAGAGACGATGTTGAGGTTCTCTCTAGGAGTAACCAGGTTGGATAGGATTAGAGATAAACTCATCAGAGGGACAGCCAAGGTTAGATGTTTTTGAGACAATGTCAGAAAGAGCAGATGGTTTGGACAGGTCCAGAGGAGAGCTAGTGAGTATACTGGTAGAAGGATGATGAGGATGGATTTGCCAAGCAAGAGAGCTAGAGGAAGACCAAAGAGAAGGTTGATGGATGTAGTGAGGGAAGACATGAAGGCAGTTGGTGTTTGTGAGGAGGACGCATGAGATAGGCTTACATGGAAAGGATGACACGCTGTGGAGACTCCTAACGGGACAAGCTGAAAGGAAAAAAGATGTTGATAGATGTTATTTAAAGAGGGTGATAAGGATGATATATTTTAATTACACCAAAGCCAGGGTACATAAATGGTAGCAAACAAACATAAAACATAAAAAACAAACAACAATAGTGCTGAGGGGATAATTTGGTGTCGTGACGACGCCCGATTGCCGGTTGTCATGGCAACTCCAAGAACTAATAAACTGTTGCATTCCTGCCCCGTGAACCTCAACCAGCCAAATTGTTTTGCCAAAACACAGGAAACCTGGTTTGTATCATCTGGAGCCATAAAACTTCCTCATGACTTGCACAGCATGAGGGGGGGGAGTGTTTCGAGACACTGCCTGCGGACATTAAAATTAAGTTGAAGAGCTCCCTCGTTTGTGATCAACAGAACAAACCTTCAGGAATGCTCTAAATGTATGCCACGATGCCTGTGTGATTGTGTTTTTACAGGTTGCCTTACGAATTTGCTACTTCTGAATGTGCCATCATGTCTGATATTAACCTGTAAAAACTGATTGTGCCAAGAAGAATAGTTTAGGGCCTCTGTGAGAGCTATCACAAGCTGTTATTATGTTTCTTTCCTAAGCATGGGAGAGTGCAAAGTTGGGAGCATTTTAGATTGATACGTGATTTTAAAACCCATTTTTATGAGCCAAATTGTAGACTAAATTCAAGCTGCCGGGTGTGGTCTTCTCCAGTTCCCCCGTCTGTTAGACACATCCCCTGGGTATTTAACCCTTTGACTTCCGCCTTCTCGCTCTTGATTTCTTGGCTCTCTGTTCTTCTTGGCTGACATCCCTTCAGCTACGGGGCGGCTTTGGCCAACGTCTCCCCCCTCCCCTTTTCTTCTTCTTTTGTTGCCACCACGTGCGTGAACAATGCCGGACCACGACGGAGGCCGCGCCACACTATCAAAGAAACCGGCTATGCGGCGTCAATCATTTTTTGGCAGCCTTGATCTGTTGGCGGAGCTCCAGGAAACAACCCCAACGGGACAACAGCTTTCTTTTTGCATCTTTTTGTTTTACTTTTCGTTTATCTTCTTCTTCTTCAACTAAACCTGCTTGCTTTCCTCCTGAGATGCTCATAGACAGACCACTCCCAGGGCCAACTGATCTACGGTCGTGAGTAGAGCATGGCAATCATTGCCAGAATGTACAAAATTAGTGCCTACTAATTTTGGGGTAAAATACCAGCTTCACATAAGTTTCAACTGTGTACTAGCTCAACACGGTGTAACCTATTCACGCTTATTTTGAGTCCAGCAACACACGATGTCCTATTTTCCTTTTCGTATGCTTATTTTCTTTCTCTTACCATCGTTGTTATTTTCTTTTTGAAGAAACAAACAAACAAACAAAAAAACAAGGAGATGAGTAGTAGTTACCAGATAAACTAACAGTTAGCCTCGCTTCTTATATTTCTTCTTCTACTACTTTTCTTTCTTCTTTGTATTTTCCAGCAGTCTGGATGCCCTGTGGCACCATGCTGCCTGACACAGGTTGGTCTTGGGACTAGAACAGACAACTGGTTTGGGGGAGGAGACTTGCTATTGTCGGTTGACATGTCGTAATGTGTGTGGTGTGGTGTGTTGGTCATCTTGAGTACACCACAAACAATCAGAGCTGTAAGAACATATATCATACGCAGATTTAGTCCTCGTCATGTGTGGGATCGCTCACTTTTAACAAATTGTCAAGATGTTAAAAATCAGTTTTTTTGTAACTCTCAAGGCATTGAACCAATGTATATGCTGTTGTTTGAATGCCAACATTTATTTCAATTGTTACTCACTCATATAAAAGAAATGGCCATAATTTACTTAATCTGAAAATTAAATAAGCACTCATTACATGTTTTCACAGAAACCACATTATAATGTAAATGAAGGTATAGGGTGATCAACATGATGCAATGACATGATACTTTGACCTCTACGGAATAGGCATGAAACGTAATCACTCAATTTGATCATATTACACTGAAGAAAGGGTCATGTATGGTCAATGAAATCCGATATTAAGGTTAAATGTTGTTTGTTCACAGGGTCCCATTGTTTCCTGTCACTCATCCCTCCATCAGTTTCTTCATCTCATCATTAGTTATTGTTTACTCATGACACAGCATTTAACCAGCCCAGGCATCCATAGTGAGTGTTTTTTTTTTTTTAATAGTAGCCACAATTTCTTCCTTGTTGGAAGCAATATAGCCTCACTGCTGCTATTGATTTTAGTGGATTGTGCTCTGCTAAGCACTCTTTCAAGCCCCAGCTGCTATATTAAGCAGTCGTTTCCCACAATAGATGGTACACTTTCTATGCCTTCCGTTGCAATTTGGTGGGCTCTAATGGGCACGTCATTACTCACATGCCACATTGATTGCACAGTAGTGGATTTTAAAAGGAGCAGTTGAATGTGGTTGTCATCAAAAGAGCCATTTTCATCTGGATTGGTTCAGCCTGATAGTTGCAGCTTCTTCTCCCACTGAACAATCCTGCTCTGATGGAGGCCTGAGGATTTTGCATAGTGAAACTCAATATTGCACTTCTAAATCTTAAACTCCTATTGGAACCAACAGACAGTGGTGTTCCAGGATTGATGTCTCTGGCCAAATTTTTATTTGCATGCCTTTCGTTCTAATGTGATGTGGCTACATTTCATTTTGCAGGCTACAGTACTGTATGTCTCTTGAAATCACCGCTGCCGTGGGAGTGCAAGTGCAAATGATTTCTAGAGGATGGCCAGCTTTTCCCATCAGTTGTGGTGGACCGGATTCCCGCTACTTTGTCTGCGATCAGCTTCCATGTCAGTAAGTGTCAATAAATGAGTGCGTGCATTAGGCAGACCACAGAACATGGGGATAATAACGTGCCCTGTGAGCATAACTATTCAAATATATAAGGACTCTGTGTTGCTTCTGATTGTGAGGTCTACTACAGGTGAATTGGTCCAGGCAATAATCATGCTACTTACTGATGTCATCTAATTGGCTGCACAAGATGACAAAATGTTTCAGTTAGGTGTTTTTTTTTTCTCTGCAGAATTAAAAAAAATTAAATAAAATGAATTGATCCGTCATCATAAGGTATTTATAAAGTTCAGACACAGTGACTTGTTTTACATTTAGAGCACTGAACTACTTTTTTTTAACAGTTGTCCCATGTGAGACTTTTAAAATGCCACACATTATGATTTTGTTGGTATAGCTAGTTGAGTTTTTGTTTACGTTTTCCTTGGAGAATTGTTTTCCACCTTTTTCCACCTTTACATTTCTGCGGCATGCTGCGACTCTTGGTTGTAATTGTTTAATCAAGGCCCATTTGTTATGAACAAACCGACTCAAAAAGATTACGACACACAGTGGGACAGAAAGGGGAAGAAAAAAGAGCCCAATGTAAATTCTTCATTAAATGTGATAAAAACATGAGCAAGGGCTTGCATGCTGAGTGAAACAGGTTGAGAAAAAGAAGGTTCGTGTATTAAATATTGGGTGGGTAAACACCAATTTAGCCAGTCGAGGTCACATTTGTATGCATGCCTTTTGAATTTGAGAACATCTGTCTGTTTGTGTTTCAGTGAGTCACGGTTAACTGTAACAAGTTAGAGTTTGGAGGGACATGGATTGTTACATGTCTGTGTGTATGCGTCCATGGTAGAAGATTATGGCTGCCCACACAGCTGTCTGTCAAATGTAAGGGGACAACTGTCTGATTAAAAGCCTCAAATGCATGTCAATAGATCACAATCTGCCTCCTGGCTTCAACGACGGTGCTTCTTGTCCTCCAAGCTCCCCTTGGTGTGGAGAGAAGAATTAGCTGTGAGCCTCATCATGTATTCAGAGATGTAATGGCTTCTGTGTGCCTGCACTGCATAGATTAGCACCAAAGACCAAAAGTGAAGCTACATGTTGGCTCAGTCTTTTATGAGCATTGCTATGATGGATGTCGAGCCGAAGTGTCGTTAGCAATGTTGTGAAGTGAATTGTGCTGTAGATTGGCCAAAAAACCTGGCATGTTTTCTGATAGTGTAGCCATAGGGCATGTCGACATGTGTAGGGAGAACCAATGGAAGAGGACCTCTTATTGTGCCACTATTTTTGTCCTTTGTAAATATGGTCAGCGTGTAATGACCAGCCCCCTAGTTCACATCTACTAAGATGTGACAGAAGGGAAGGGAGAGAGCATTTGAACACCCCATAAATTGTCATGCAGGCTGCCTGTGACTTTCATTCCCCCGACAGCCTGGCATAAAAACTCTGTGCCAAACCGTCACACTGCCATGGCCCATTCAAACACTTTAGACAGTGAAGCACAATTAATGGCAGATCACTCACATGGTGGAAAGGCTCATTTTCATAAAGTTTCCTTTATTATCTGAGGAGTATATTAAGCCAGGAATATATTTACGTACCAGCTGCCAATGTTAACAGCTTGCTAATTGCCTGTTCGATGATTAATAAGCTTACAGCAGATGCTAATGAAGCGAGCAGTCATAGTTTCAAAGGTGCTCATGTGGCAGGGATTGTATTTTTTCGCAGCTTAATTACAGACATAATTAGGCACTTGTTGCATCTGCTTTGGTGCAAATACAATAATTGATGGAGAGGATATATGTCTCAGCTAATAGATGACTATTAGATGACTGGAGTGCTGTCACTCCTAGAGTAAGCAGTAAAGGTTTTGTTTGTGGATGTAAATAATATAGATTGACAAAGTGTCACTAAACACACAATTTTTGTGCATCATTTAGAGCGTTTTAACTGCTGCAGATATGACATGATGCACTCTTATGTCCGAATCCGAGTACGAATCATCTTTATTTGCCAAGTATGTCCAAAAAAAACCACACAAGGAATTTGTCTCCGGTAGTTGGAGCCGCTCTAGTACGACAACAGACATAAAGACATTGAGAAAAACAATCACTGAGCAATAAAGGGTTGCTAGTTATCTGATAATGCCGGTACAATTTTAAAAAATACTTTTTTTTTTGGACAATTGTGCAAAAAGATACAGATTCCTCTAGCACTTAGAGCAGTTCGAATGACTAATCTCGCAATAGTCCGGTGCAATGACCATTGTGCAAAGGGCGCCGAGACTTCAAGGAGTGTATGCGGTTTAAAGTGACTAGTAGCGCGAAAATCTGGGACAATGTTGATTGTGCAAATCTTGCAGATACTCCTCAGTCAGTGTGCAAATGGAGCAGATGCTACTCTGGCATGGGTGGCCAGTATTGGTCAACAACCGATATGCAAATAGTGCAGCGTGGCGAGACTACTACAGTGAGTGCACGAGTAGTATATAATCGGCCCGACAGAAATGTGACAACAAACTCAGACAAAATAAATTGGCAGCATGTTGCAATGGAATTGTAAGTTAGCTGTTTACGAAGTTGATTGCAAGAGGGAAGAAGCTGTTGGAATGTCTGCTAGTTCTAGTTTGCATTGATTATGTTATTGATTCCTACCGGATATTCATCTCTCTTCCATTCCAGCACTTTGAACTTGTACTCCCTTTAGCCCCTTTTACACTGCCTATAAAAAAAAAAAAATTGCATTTTCCCTTGGTAATATCAGAGGCATAACAGACAGTGGTGGGATGCGGCCATTGTGTAGCTATCCAGCAATGCCAGGACTGAGAAGTTTTGAACAAACAACACTTCTCCTGCCTTGTTGCGTTGAAAGCAATTGTCACTGTCTGTGTCTGTGTTTGTATTTTATAGGGAGCAAGTGCTGATGTTGACATGAATCTATTTATAACAGCCAAAGGAGAATAAATGCCGGTTCTACTGTTGGCGCTCTGATGCGGCAATTTTAAAGGATTTCTGTGCAAGACACTTTTGATTATGCCTATTGCCCTTTTTTAATGTATTCTCACATTACTTATGAATGATGTTCACATACTGTAAACTAGCCCTGTTGACACTCTATATGTAAACAACCAATGAAAAGAAGTGTATTGGAAGAACGTACATACCACTCATATCTCACTTGGATACCAGAAGTGTCCATTAAAGAGGCACGAAACAGTCCCAAAAATGACATGTAAATTCAACACACCACAGAGAAGAGTGTTGTTAAAAAGCCTGCCAAATTTGAATGAATAAAAAAAATATATATAAGTATATAAAATCAGGTTTCAAAACTTGAATAATAAGGGCTACCACTCAGCTTTTAGTTGCTGTGGTTGTGTTGAATGGATGCGCCAAAAGGAATCAAACATACTGAGGGGGTGATAGCTTAATGATGTAAAGTCACGTTAGGAGGCTCAACCTCAAAACTGAATGGTTATTGGGGACTATAATCATAAAAATAAGCACACAAGTCAATTTACCCCCATTGTTGGTGACATAATCTCAGAGCCGAACACGGCACCTGATGACGGCGGGACGGTAAGAGGAAGCCCGGCTAGTGAGACAGTCGGCACTGCCCCATTCACTAGTATCAAGTTACACACGAAGCCATGTTGTCGCTCGTAAAATGCTCTCTGCAGAGTCGCTTTGTGTTCATGTTCAGCTTGCCATCTGCATGTCTTCAAAGTCAGTCCATCGATTTTTTTATTTCCTCATTTTTTGGGAGCTGAAATAACGTCACGGAGCTGTTCTGTAAATTTTGTCAATGGCTATTAAAGTCCATCTATCCATTTTCTGTACCATTTATCCTCAGACGGTTCGAAGCCGTGCTGGAGCCTATCCCAGCTATCTTCGGGCGAGAGGCGGGGTACACCCTGAACTGGTCGCCAGCCAATCGCAGGGCACATATAAACAAACAACCATTCGCACTCACATTCACACCGACAGGCAATTTAGAGTCTTCAATTAATCTACCATGCATGTTTTTGCGATGTGGGAGGAAACCGGAGTGCCCGGAGAAAACCCACGCAGGCACAAGGAGAACATGCAAACTCCACACAGGTGGGGGCGGGATTTGAACACCGTTCTTCAGAACTGTGAGGCAGATGTGCTAACCAATCGTCCATTGTGCCGCCACTGGCTATTAAAGCGACTAATGGAAACTATTTCTGGACAGTTTGGTCCCGACGGTCTGTTTTATCCAATATCCATTATATCAGAGTCCGTTATATCGAAGTTCTACTTTATTTTAAAATATTGTCATGAAAAAAATAATAATAGAAGAGAATATAATGATATAAACTGGTTTTATGAAGTGTAATCATGCCGAAAACCTTAAAAAAAAAAAAATTGCACTCAACATCAACGTCATTGTGTACAAACACACAGTAACATTTTGACCCCACATTACATTCAGTTCTTCTTTAAATAAGGTTTTGCATTCCGATCGATCTGCTTTTAAGCGATTCCTCCGCATCAAATGCTTGGGTCTTCTGTAGACGTACAGTATCTCCGTAATCTCTTGTCCACAGCTTGAAATTATTTTAAACACCCGGCTGGCGTTAATGTATTTTACTTTTGCATTATGTAAATTGTTAGTCCGTGTGGCTGTGGTGTTTTCCATTCTATGCTTCCTGGAGGCTGGGGTCGTTTCAAATACACAATGTGTCATTCTCTTTGTTTGATAGTTCATTTTCAAGTAAACTCCAACTGTTAGTGGCAATTTACACCTTGAAGCCTCTTCTTTGAAAAATGTTTACTAATTATATCACCCAAAGTGCTGCTTGTTGTCAAGTGAGCGGAGCGTCCTGCCGCCGTACAGCACTCGTTTCTCAGATTTGGGCTCGCAAGTCAAAGCAAAAACTCGGCCAACAGATGGTTCGTATCTCAATAACTTGTAAGTCGGGTGGCTCATATCTCGAGGCACCACTCTATTAATATCTTGACAGTTACCAGGAGTGGACGGGAGTGGAAACTCCTGGCTACTTTGTTGTCATTTTTAACACTCCCGCCCGCTCCCAGTGACTTCCATTTCCCGCTCCTGCCCACTCCCGGTGACCTTTGCTCCGGCTCCTTCCCAATCCCGTTATTGATAGTGAAATTCTCTCCCATTCCACAGGAATCCTGTGGGAATCCTGAAAAAATGTCAGCCTCTAGTCATTAGTGGTTATCCCAGCCACTACAGACTAGTATCCCAGTATAAAGTCAGACTCAGCAGGGGAGCTTCAAGCAAGTATGCCATGGCCACAAAGCTGCCCGGTCTCCATGTTTCATCTATAGAAAGCCTTGACAGAATGTGAAAAATGTGTCAGACCCTGATCAGAACGTGAGAAACACGAGGGACCCAATCAGAACGTGATGAGCAGGAAGGAGCGTACTGGCATCTGTGGTACACCGCGGGCCAAACCGTAATGCGCCC
The DNA here is from genome assembly GCF_024500275.1 of Phycodurus eques. NCBI lineage: Eukaryota > Metazoa > Chordata > Actinopteri > Syngnathiformes > Syngnathidae > Phycodurus > Phycodurus eques. The sequence goes on along the minus strand of NC_084526.1, from coordinate 34,180,146 downwards.
TTGAGTCGTGAGACCGTGAAAAAATGTAGCAAGACTGAAATACGGAGCAGAAAAATGGCCAAAATCCCATGGTGCACTACGTTTGGGGCAAAAGGGGGCTGCTGTGGCCCCATAATGTAAACCTAGCATCAACAGTACATTCTGACAAAGCAACCACAAAGCACAAGGTGTGTTCAACCTTGCTTGTCAACAGTTCAGGCAAGACCACAAGGCATCAGTGTCACTCTGAAAACACCTTTCTCTTCTCACACCACGTGTGACATCTTTACATTTTTAATACGCAGTGGTTTACTTCTCTCAGCACATGACAGTAAAACATTTTGTATTGTTACTTAAACTGTGAAAAGATACAAAAAGATGTTATGATTGCTAAAGTTTGAGCCTGCAACTGATTAAATTCAACTGAATGTCTTGTGGGAAAAAAATGTTTTGGAAATGGACTAAATTGGAAGCCGACCAGCCTTATGAAAGTGATTGTGTTCCACTTGTCTGGCTATCATTGCAAACTGAGAGGATTAACATTAGGTTTTTGAGGTTTTTAATTACCTACATTTATTGGAAGCCATTCCTGCAGGTGCTCACGGAGCATGTGTAATTCTTCAGAGAAACATACCAAAATGGCGTTCTTGCATCGATTCGTGTATGATTTGCAAGTACAATTGCACGATGAACGCTATCTGGTCTTTGGCACAGACAGAAGAGCTTCGGTTTAAGAAATGGAGACAGACCCACTGGTCGAGATGTAGAACAGAATAAATCCTTCTCCAAATCCTATGTTTTGCATCAGTTATTATTTCAAATATCCCTCATGCTCATTTTGGAATCTTAAGCGAGCATCCAGTCAATCTCATCACAGTGAAGCATACTCAGAGGTTGTGACACTCATTAACTGAAAATATATGCATTGTCTCTATCTTTTCAGAAGCTCTTAGTTTACAGTTAATAAATGACTTTGAAGTAATTGTCTCGCTACTCAGACGCTACAAAGTGTGATTAGCTCGACAATGTCTGGTAAACCCTCTTTCTGCTGTTTATTTCATTTTCCCTATGATGCCGCAGCTATGCTCTATTTATTTTGCTACTTAACTAAAACAAAAGGCCGGGTTCAACTTTAGCGGCGGCTCATGCAGTATTAAGCAGAGTGGAAGACTGAGCTGCACTCCAGAGACGTAGCTCCCGAGCTTGGTGCACAAAGACCAGCAAGTGTGTGAGCTTGCGTGTGTGTTTTCGTTCGCATTTGTTCCGTGTTAGTGCCAAGCCTGTGAAGAACACAGCTTTGAGGCTATGAATAATTTTCTGTGTTTATGCTTTCTATGCCCCCAGAGTTGCTATTCCCAACCCCTGCCAGAATTATTCCATTCCTCCATCCCACAGATTTGACTCCTATTTGCCTACAAGATCACTTGTATTCATTACTGCAACATCTAAATATATTATATCCAAAATAGAAGAACTTTTCTTGCAACAACGCAATTTTTTGAATGTCTTATTTTTAATAAAGGGTAGCTTGTAAGTGTTCCAATACAAAGAAAAGTTAACCACTGTATAATAAAGGAAACCCACTCACCCTTCAAATCACTTGACATTCACATAACTGAGTGGGAACAGGAAACAGAAGTTTCTCTTCTCTGATCATTTTCATACTTAATACATCAATAGCAGGGCTTGACATTAACTTTTGTTGGTCACCAGCCACTGTGACTACTGGTTTCCCAGAATTACTACCCACTCAACATTTTAACAAGCCATAGTTTTCTATTGTATGTGTTTTTCCCAACCGAAGTACATTCGTCAACAGGGAGATCAAAATACAACCTGCCAAAGTGGCTTGTGGGAGTGTCGGTCCTACCCACCACATCTGAAATCCACCCACATTTGGTGGGTTGGTGGGTGTTATTTGCAAGCCCAAATCATTAGCCAATATGTATGGGTGCGTGTTGTTCTCATGGTCTGTGTTTTGGTTTGGGTTGTGTTTAGTTTTGTTCCATGTTTTCCTGTGTTCCATGTTTGTCGTGTGCTCATTAAGTTGTTGTGTCCACCTGTTCTCGTCTGCTTTGTGTCGACCAATCAGCTCTCTCCAGCCACTCATGTCTTGTCCAGGTGTTCCTCGTTGTCTCGTCTATCTGTTTGTATTTAGTTCCCTGGTTTCTTTCACTTCTTGTCGGTTCATTGTCGTTGTCACATGCCTCTGCCATGTCATAGTTGTCAGTTGTCTTTATCATTGTGGTATGTTATTGTCAGGTGTCATTCTCCCTTTCTATTCCACGTCTTACTCACAGGTCATAGTTTGTTTCCAGTTTTAGATATTCGAGTGTTTCTTTGTTACTTTGATTTGATTGGTATCTGTTGTGGGACTTTGTTTAGTTTTCCCTTTTTGAAGATTAAATATTATTTTGAGACTCCCGCACTCCTGCCTTGCCTCCCTGCTTCCCTGCAATTGGGTCCACCATGTTCTTGCCTTGCGTTACTCGCCCTCGCCTTAACCACGTACGTGACAGTTGTGGTATTTGGTAGATGGATATTTGTATGTGTATGTACACACAGTTGGTGGGGATGGTGATGACTGACAATTGGGATTTTATGTTTGAGTTAGATTTAAAACAGCATCCACAGAGCATGTATTAGAAAACACGGCCAACAAATGTTCAAGGGATGTGTATTAAGAAGTAATACAGGGATCAATTAGGCAGAGTGTCTGAGGGTTTTTATAGTTTATACTATTCAGAGGAAATCGGCATTTTACAGTATGTGAAAGACTTCTCAATGCATTTTACAAAGAATATGCTTGCAACCAGGAATGCAAAGAGATGCTCACTAAAATATATAAACTGTATGTATACTGTACATGCTTTATTGAGGTCAGTAATGTATGTGTGCTCTTTTAACTTGTACATTTTTCATCTATCGATTCAACTAACAATTTATTCATTTCCCCTTATTTCACAATGAATGGGAAGTAGGCCTGCTGTTGTGCACCACAAATCTGCATACATTATAGATGATTAAAAGGATATTTCAAAGGAAGAGTTGCTTGATTACAGTGTGATCGTATGTATTAGCTATCATGCTGCCGGTGTCCAAAAGTAGTCTATATCCATGATAATTCATTGTTATGGTAGAACTGTAGCTAACTGTAGCTTTAGTTGGGCTTTAGTTAAAGTTCATGCTGTTAGTTCAGTGGTATTTTACTGGTTGCCCGTGGCCTATGATATGTTTGAAACCCTTTTTTCCTACACAAAGAAAAACAAAAAGAAAATTATAGAAACGTTGTATACACTGCATGTTCTCTTTAGGGTCGCAGGTAACTGAAGCCTATCCCAACCGACTTCAGAGGCGGGGTAAACCGTAGACTGGCTACCAGTCACTTGCAGGGCAGATGGAGACAAGCAACCATTCACATTTATAGACAATTTAGAGTCTTTAATTAATCTGAAGCGGGGTACACACACCGATTTTCAACATCATAGCCAATTTTTAAAATGTGAGAGACCCCACACATAAGGAAAAACTCAATTTGTGTTTGCTAATTGCTCTGATAATGTGTGGAAAGGTTATAATAGTTTTATTTCGTTTTGACTTAAAAAAAAAAGTTGTTTGTTTTTACAAATTCAGTGAGTTTTAATTAGTTTTTATAGCAGGTTTGTTATTTTATGTTGTTTAGTTTTTATTAGTTTCAGTATTAGTTTAAGTTTTTTTGTTAGGGATATTTGTCAAGTGTGAGATAGAAAAAGATCACAATAAGTATTGTGTAATAAAAGCTTATTTTTTTTAAAAGTACCATTTAAAAAGAGATATACAAAATAACAGATGAGCAACCATCCACAAATCAAATACAGGTACAAAATTGGAAGTGTAATAAATGCAGTGCATAATAATGCTTCTTAGCTTAGATTAGATGTATCACAATGCACAGTAAAACCATTCATGAGAAAAATGCTGAAGTAAGGCCTTTTGTAAGTGTTAATTTGTTTAACTTGCAAAAAAAAAGTATCTTATTAGGCATGTTTTCCATCCCTTGTTCTAAATAGCAAATTTCTCAAGTAGACTATCAGACAGACAGACAGAAAGTAAGCTTGCTTTTACCTGTTGTATCTCCAGTGCAAGGGCATCCAGTCTTTTTGTTGTTGTTGTTGAGTCCATTGTGACAAAGCTTTTCAAGTTTTCCAAGTAGTCAAGTCGTGCTGTGCAAATGTCCTGTTGTTGAGGTAGTTCAATCACCTGCTGTGTCAACGAGACAAACTCGTTTTCTGCTTACACAGCTGCCTTTCGTGGCTGGAAACAGCTGCGTTTTCCCCAAAAGACGAGTAACCAACGTGCAGCTTCCGTGAAGCCACTAGCTAGTCGGTAGCAGTTTAGCCATTTCTGTTAGCAACATGTAACACCAAAAACAGCTTGGACGTAAAAGTTTGGTCTGGCTGTCGGTCTGGGCAGCAGTGAATACAACGGCCCTGCCCGATGATGTCACTTCTAGGCGACACACAGTAAGCGAGCTACAATTCCCAAATGACTGTTTGACGTTCCTGTACCCGTTACGAATCTATATAATTATCCGAAATAAATACATTTGTACAGTAACGCCGAAAGCTCATGTATAAAATTAATTGACAAAGACGAAAACTAGGGACATCTTCGCTGTAATAATAGATACTTTTAGTTAGTTTTTCTAATATAAAACGTTGTTTTAGTCAGTTAATGTTTTTTTTAAAAAAAACATTCTCGTTTTTATCTTGTTTTGTTTTACGAAAATGCTTTTTTCAATTTTAGTTTGAGTTATTTTGTTCGTTTTCGTTTATTATAACAACTTTGGTGTGTGGTGAACTCTGGATGACCAACACAGCACACCACACACATAACCATATCCCCACGGACAAATCGTGAGTCTTCTCCCCCAGATGTCCGTCATAGTGCCAAGACTGACTTGCGTGAGGCAGCATGGTGCCGCAGGGCATCTGGACTTACGTAAAATACAAAGAGTAATACAGGAAGCTAGGCTTACTGTTAGCTTTTCTATACTGTGTTTGCAAACTCTTCGTCTTATCATTTTTATGGTAGTAAATGCCTTGTGAGACATGCTATACAAAAACTCAACAAACCAGTCTATTTGTGCCCAGCAACTGCTCGCTTTTGAGCTCCGCTGCAATCACGGAGTCTGTGGCTTGGCTGGACTCTGTGTTGACCACATACAGTACATATGGATTTTTGATCGGAAATTGAACAGGTTTACCACTTTTGATGACCATTTTAGGAGAAGAACAATTATTCTCAACACACCTCATATACTACAGGATAATCTTTCAAAGAAATCAGGAGAATCAGACCTTTATTGACTTTGATTTCAAAGGAGGGAAAATCCTCAACCTTGGTATGTGTGTAATCTGCTATAGAACCTTGTTTAGGGGAAGTGTGTGGAAAGGAAAAAACCTGGAGAAAACCCACACAGGTAAAGCGACAACATTACAAAGAGCTGTTTTTTTCCCTTTATGAGTAAAACACATGGTTTTTAACAAGCAAATGCCAGATTGAGTTTGCATTTACTGAAACGGTATTTACTGTCATCATGTGTGTCAGGCTTCTTGAGTGAGTTTAATTTATGTGTACTGTATTTATAATGGTTAACTACTAAGTTTACATCTGTCAAAGTTTCTTATGTTAAACAGTTATTTTAAATGACCTGTTCAATTAATAAAGGTTTTATTAGTTTACAGTATTTTCACGCGCACTTAAAAGTCTTAAATTTTCTCCAAAATGGACGGGGCGCCTTATAATGCGGCGCGCCTTATGTGTGCACCGAGTTCCAACATCTATAAATGTTGTTGTGTAATGAGCGCTCCGCTTGACTGACTGGGAGCATTTCCTGCCGACACGCTGCTTGTACAGAGGAAAAGCGGACGTGGCTGAGGACAGCATGCGGACGTAAAGGGGGAAGGGTGCGCATGAAGGAGGACGCTAAAGGCCTTCAAAATAAAAACTTCCCAATAATACGGACGTCAATGCTCTTCGTTAAGGACTGCAACCAGCAAGGTTAATTTGAATCTTGAGATGCATTAAAAAATGTCGTTTATTAGTTTTCGGAGACTTTTATTTTGAAACACAATATCAGATCTTTATCAAACCTCTTTTAGCGGAGTCCTTGGTGGTCTGTCACACAGATCTGGACTTGTCTGGCGATACCAATGGGATCATGTTGGGGTGGCTTTGGCTCAGTAGGTAGAACAGGTTCGAATCCATGCTACGACTGCATGTCGAAGTGTCCTTGAGCAACACACTAAAGCCTAATTTGCTCCCAGTGGACCTGGCAGCGCCTCGCATGGCAGCAGTCGCCCATTGGTTTATGAATGTGTGTGTGAATGGGAGGCTTTGTAAAGCGCTTTGGGCACTGTGATGATGAAGATAAAGTGCTATATAAGTGCAGTCCGTTTTCCATTTATTTTTCCTAAGATATCAAATAAGATTCTCAAGATTCAAATTAACTTTGCTGGTTGCGTAATGCCTAGTATGAACAAGGAAGATAACCAGAAACATATTTTTTATTCATAGTCCATGCTAAAAATCATACTCACATACTGTGTGTATTAACAACAAAACTAAAAGACCCACTGCGAAAGTGGATTAGTAGCATTTGGGTTTCCTGTTAACATGAGCAGAACAGTGGCAAGATCCCTAAAACATTTTTAAAAAAGACAAAAAGCATATCATCATCATTCTTTCAAGTTCTGTTCCAGTACTCCACGATGTCCTATGTGGTAACCTCTTTTGATGACACAGTGTGATATTTGCCTTTTAATTCCAACAACCTGTCATCATGGATTATGCTAAAAGATGCTCAGTAGTACAAAACAAAGTGTCTGACAAAACTATTCTGTCACTGTAGTAAAAAGCACTTTGCTTCAAAGCAACAAACAACATCATCAGCCATGGATTTGGCCCGGTCCTCAGCGAAACCTCTTAAAGTGTTTTCTCTGCCTCAATCTTAATTGCTTCGGGCAAACTCAGGGTTTATTCTCCAAGGAACTGTGTTCTAATGATAGCTATTGCTTTGACAACAGTGTTAATTCTTTCAGCATGTTTTGCTCTTATCCTCGATGCTTAGGAAGCTCATGGAGGATTTTGTGATTTTTCATGGCAGGTGGCCAATTGTTTTCTTCTGACCTTAAGGAATTTTACACAAATCCGTGCAGAAGTGATGCGGTTATTGCTGCATAAATGTACAAGTCAACTCAACTCAACTCAAAAAAAAAAAAAAAAAAGTACAAATAGTCCAGACTTTGTTTGGATATGCGCATACAGAGCATGTGAAATGACTTTGGGCAAGAGTCGAAGGGCATATAAAGACAAACGGCCATTCACATTCATACCTGTGGGCAGTTTAGTCTTCAATTAACGTAATTTGGGAAGAAGCTAGAGTGCCAGTGGAAAGCCCACACAAGCATGGGGAAAACAGGCTCCGCACAGAAAGGCCAAAGCTGAGAGTTGAACCAAGAACCTCTTGACTGTGTGGCAGACATGCCAACCACATGCTCCACCATTCCACCACAAATAATGTCTCAGATTAAATTCAATTAGCACAAATTTAAACCCTCATTAAGCGTAACTAATGGACATGATTGTGCTATTGTACTTATGTTAGCTTTCGACTATTGTCTGTACTTTGGAGGTTGAACTGTAACTTCTTTCCTAATTAGGTTTCCACTGGGGGCTAATTATAAACTGCGGAAAGGAACATTTTGCACAGTTTAGAAGATGTACAGATAGAGCCTATTTTTCCAATATTTTCAGAGTTCATAGACAGTTGAGACAATGTTTTTTTATTCACTTTTAGGCAGCTATAATGGTTACGCATTAGCTTCAATAATTGAATATGTAAAAATAATCTGTAATCAATACTTGTCAAATTTTCTCTGGAATATTATGCTTTAGGCAACCATGTATCATCCTCTTTTGTTAGCCCTGAACACGACCTGTTAAAAGTTTCAAACATATGAACAGCATTTTGTGTGCAAGAAGTGGAAGTGGTTTCTGGTCAGGCCCTAAACAAACCTGCTTTTCACTAACAACCCTCACTTATCATCTTAAAAATAAAAAATAAAACATGAACAAAAAGATGACAACTGATTATTTTATTACTGAGATTAACTCTCAACAGTAGAGATGGCATCATCATTAATGCTAATGGTCGTGAGAGGTGTCTAGCCTGGTCCAGCAATATCATCACCACTTGACTAGGTAGACATATTACATTTTGGAAAATAGGCATGTTATTTGTCAAATGAGCACAGTAACGATGCTCATTAAAATGATTGGAATTAGCTGGGCAAATGCTAGTACGTACAAACAATTTACTCACCGATCCATGGCAACTCGTTCGCAGGTTTGGGCGCAATAGAGAGCTCCTACAAGTTCGCATACGCAGGATTTAATGTGGATCATAATTTATCCATCCATCCATTTTCTGTACCACTTATCCTCACTAGGGTCATAGGTGCGCTGGAGCCTATCCCAGCTATCTTCGGGCGAGAGTCAGGGTTCCCCCTGTACTGGTCGCCAGCCAATCGCAGGGCAGGATCGTCATTCAAGTCGAAAGAAAAGTCACGATATTAAGTTTAAACCAAGCCTGTAACTCGTCCCTCTAGCACACACAAACACAAACACCTCAAATGCTATATTTTGATATGTGCCATCTTGCACACCATGCGCATTTCCAAAACCACTCAGACCCACAACCAAACTGTTTCCATTATACCTTCATTCTATACATTGGTTGCTGTGTATTAAAGGCCACAGTTACACAATTGTGTGGTGACAAGCCATGTTTTTTTTTTTTTGGTTTGTTTTTTTGTAGAGTTTGTAAAAAAATTGAAGAAAGATGTGTCGTTATTCGGAGTGAACCCCAAGTTCAATCTTCAATCTGAAGGCCTTCAGATTGGAGATCTCTGAGGCTGCGAGTGGGTAGGGTGACCGATCCAACCACGTTGGCTGACTTTGTACCGAGCATGAAGCGGAGGGTTCAGGCTGTGGTGTCTGGGTATGGTTGTTCCATGTGACACTGACGTGTGACATGTAATTTTGATAACTTAATCTTTTTATAAACCCCAAAGTAAAAAGAAAAGGCCAGAGTCTTATATTTAATCGGGAAAAGGACATTTCCAAATAATGCACCACAGAGGTTATGCTAATCTGATGTATTCAAGCCGGTAGGCATTTGTCAGTTTGCTTATTCCTCTATTGTGACTAAATAGAAAAAGAGAGCACAACGCATCATGAGTTGCCATGAGAACGCACCTTAACCCAATAACCTGTGGGAACATGTGTGTGCCTACTGTGCTCACATAAGCACTATGTTGGCCACCATTTGAACACAAAACCAAATGTTGTTTACGCTCTCTACACAGACTTGCTGATAACACGCACACTAACACAAACGAACTGCATGGAAAAAAATCTATGTGCTTCACCACAACAGAATTGTCGGCAGCTCAGCTGCTACATCCTGTGTTGCTGTGAGCCAATGGAGTATACAATAACCCACAAGTGCATGTGGTGTTAAGAGCTGTTGCATCAGACATCCGGAACCAAACAATCTCTTTAACACAGCAGATAAAGCACTTGATTTAACACCTTCATGAGAGCTGCAATAAAATGTTAAGAAGAGGGTGCAAAGTGCAGACTTTAAGATTATTCTATTGGGTCAGTGTTCAAAGAGCCAACGGTTTTAGTGTACAAGCGGGGAGAGCTCTGGGTTCTACTTGCGGTTTCTGGGTTTGTGGGCTTCAGCATAAAATGTAACGGTTCAGTTTCCTTGTCAGCATACATATTTAGGTTGTGTGAGCCACCACTCGGGTGTGAGACAGTGACATGGAGAATTAAAAAAAAAAAAAAAAAAAAACGCATCTTAAAATAGGCTGGTTGTCTGGTTTCGCAGCCTGTGAAAACTGCATTGGCGTGATGAAAAACGTTTGACATTTTTAAGCAGTTAAAGTAGACAGCTTGCAAAATGGGGAAACAATATAAGATGTGGCATATCATCCCCAAAATGTATACAGGAGAGAAACAGTATAAAGGGCCAAGGCAAAACTTAATCTTAAGAAACTGTGCAGTTGATGTCATTCACCAGCATGACTTTTTTTTGTCCATGTTTCAGTTAACGTAATAAACAGTGCAACATTGAGAATACTTAATGAGTTTAACTGAATTTGGCCCCATTCTGCAAGGTAACCCATACTTCACACCCTTTGGCATCGATGAGTGCAGCATTAGTGAACATGACAGAAATAGAAAACATATAGATAGATAGAGAGAGAGAGAGAGAGAGAGAATATCTGTGTTAAGACGTGTAAGTATCATGCAGTAGAAGAGGGCGATGCCAACTGACTGGGAACCACGCCTACTTCAGCTGCAAGGCCAGCTATGTGAACTACTACACTACCAATGGCCACCCTCTATGTCACGACAAAGCCCAAAATGTGTGAACACTTCTTCATTGCTATTTATAAAATAGCTGCATATACAACTGACACTGCAGTATGTAACATGGTCCAGAGTAAGACTGGCCTGATACGCCGTAGGCAGCCTCTGGTATGGAGCGAGATGTGCAAATTAAAATGTAAAGCTGCTGAGAGCACCGTCTTAATGAAATCCCACATTAAGGTGAGCAAGGAGTCAATGTGCACTGGAGGAAAGGAGAGCGAAGGCAAGCCAACAGGGAGTTCTGTCTCCTGTCTCATCCCTTTTCGACGCTATTATTACCTTGCTTATCTCTTCCCACACAATTTCCTGCCTGATATTTCTCTTTTCTTGCTGGCTGTCTGTAAAAAGCATCCCTGACTCATTTCATCTGTCCTCTCTTTACCATGCCACACTCACTTTGCCTCTCCTTCTCCCCCATATTTTGCACTCTATAAGTTCCCGCCTCCTCTGTTCTTGTTTTGGTTGCTTCTTTCCGTCTTAAGGTGCCACATCTGGCAGCTCCAGACTAGGCCTGCCTTGCCTGGCTGGAAGAGGGAGAAGCAGAGATAATCGGGCTAATCCCTCCGCCATCCCGGAGGCTATCACGCTACTCTATAACCCCCTAATCCCTCTAATTCCCTCACACTCGGCAGTCAACCTCGCTGTCAGACACATCGGGATCCTTATCGCCAGGCAAGAGCTGCAGGCCCTGTGTGTTTGTGTGTGTCTCAGTGGCTTCCCTTTAATCAGCCTGTGGCCTTGCGGACTGAATGACCTGAGAAATCTATGGAGGGATTTAAGCAAATGGATAAACAATCTGAAGACATAACAAGGAATACATTCACAGGGAAAAAAGGCCTTCTACTCGCTTTTGATTTAAGGGCCGTATGACAATGTTATTCATTCCCTTCCTCCTCTTTCTCAGCCCACTCCTTTGTTTGCGTGTGTGGGTGCGAAGGTTTGGGCGTGCAATTATCTGCAAGTACAACACAATCAACAAACACATTTTAGCTGCAGCTTTGCTCAAGATGGCAGGAGAGAATTGAACAGATATAACGGCTGTATTTTTTTAATTGATTGCCAAGAGTTGTGCGCATCTTTCTACATACTGATAATTGATGTGTTTGAGGAGGATGTGGGGCGGTTCTGGAATAACTTGTTTTGATTGGAATGAACTCAACAGACAAGGCAGCCATTTTCCCTTCATCTGTGTTTAGGTACTTACAAATTTTTGTCAAAAAAAAAAAAAAAAAGACTTTCATACGTGAGATTTGGAATGAACGACCAGTTCCCCAAGGAGATAAATGAGAGGCTATATGTCGACAGCTAATTGTTTTGTGATGCCCACGTCACGGCCTGACTCTGGCGTGCGGGGCGATGGGTGGGTGGGGTGTTGGGGGTTTCTGGGGGGGTGGCATTGGGTCCCTGCGGCCCCCACCGGGTGGCCAGTTGTCGGGGCGCCTCGGTGGAGCTGGCGGACCGCCGTGGGTCCCTCGGAGTGGGACGTGTCCCGTCCGCCGGGCTTACACAATAATTACAGGACACTTCTGTCAGTCTTTGTGCATGTAAAACGGTATCAATTCACTTGCATGTATCCGCAGACACACACCCCAAGGACTCTTTCACTGGGTGTGGGGTCACGCACTTACTGCGACAAATAACTCATGAATATGCAAATCGCTTGTGTATTCCCTCACTTATACACTCGTTCTGTAGACTTTTATAATTCACATAATTAATGCCACCACACTTCAGTTGTACAGTCGGGTTCACGACCCTTGTCCTGCATGCTTCTTCTCCTGTCCTTGTCCTGTTCTATCTTGTCCTGTCCTTCCCTCACAGGGTGTAGGACTACAGCCCCATGCAACACTCATATTTAATGTTTCATTGTTGGAGATAATATAATTCTTTACTTCTCTCATCCTGTTTACAATTAGTGCTTTGTCTTTTGTCTTTTGTCTTTGTTTCTCTCTCTCCTCTAGAAACATTGTTCTGTTCGACTGATCGACTCTTGATTCTCAATAAACCTAAATTATAATACTAAGAAACCACAGCGGAAGCTTAAAAACTCCACTGTGACACAGTAAAACTGTTCCGGCATAAAAGGGATACCGATTTTCCTGTCTGCTTGCCCTAACAGCCAAACAGGACAAAAAAAAAAAAAAAAAAGAAAGCATAAAACTGTACAGTGGGGGATAGTCACTGGTTTTGTCCACAGCGTCTCCATATAAGGGAGCTGAAAATAATGCATGCTCTCACCCCGTCCTTTTAATCCACTGTCACCAGTGAAATGTGACATCTGATGACACTTCCTCCCACTGCCATCACATATCAGAGGGGCTGTGGCAGTGATGTGAGCGTTGGCATTGTGGCCATTGTGAGAGATTTAGGCGAGGGAGACAGCTCATCAAGCTGGGGAGCCGGCCAAGTGGAGTGTGACAAATCTCCATTTACCATCAGCGCACGGGGGCAAGAGTAAAATTAGAAACTCCGCAGCCTCTAACTCCCCGCTGCTAATTCCATTTCATGCAAATTAATAAATGTTTTGTCCTCCCCCCCCCAAAGTCCACCCCCACACTCTCACCCCTCCCTCATCTGTTCTCCTTGACAAATTGCATTATCGCAAGGAAAAGATGATGCTCATACACTAGTAATGAGACATTGTTAGGCAAATCCCAAGTCGGTTACAGCATTGTTTATGGAATAATCACCTGATTGTCAGCTTGGGAAGTGTGTTAGTGTATTAACAAGAGAAAGAAACACACTGCTATTGGCCTGAAACATACGACTTGTCTAATGTGGTTTCTCTTTAGTTATCATTATTACAATTTCCTTTTTGACAAAGAAAGCAGTCCTGCTAATTTGGTAATTCATTGTATGAAGTGACCCACTTTCAGGGAAACAAGCAGAATGTTCATAGTCAACTTGCTGTGGTTTGCTTTGTAATAAGATACTTTTCACTGTGAAACGCAAGTCATTTTTCTTAGTTTGGTCACTAACAGAACACCTTTGATTGTGTTCCTTTATAAATAAATATGAGGATTAGCATACAAAGTAAGGCTAACACTGTCAGTGGTGGTTTTAAAATACAGTATATAAAGCCTTGCTGAATGGAACAAACTTTTCAACAGTTGGCAAAGTGATTTTTAAAAAATAAGCATTTTTTTTTTTGGTCATTTACACACGTGATGTTTCAAAACAAAATGTTAGTACTGTTGTACTTTGGTATGTTATGCATGATTTGCAAATTGCCATTGATGTCAGCGGTTCAATAGATGACGAGAGAAACACGAATCTTGTGAAACTAAAATAGTTTCACAAGACCCCCCCCCCCCCTCCCAAAACGAAAACAAAAAACACCTCCAATGACCTGCAGATAACAACTGCAGGCTGTGGGAATTATTAATAGGCATCATCCTGTTACATTTTTAAACAGCATAGTAATGATTTTAGTTGGCACTGAAATTATTCAGCCATCAGATACGTTGCTTTGAGAAATTTGGACTGTAATTTGGCCCGTTTTCTTCAAACATTTACAATTTGATCCAGAAATATGGAACAGGCCCACTAGTGTTTATTGATGATGCGACTGTTGGTAGACATTATAAGAGGTATATGACAATATATTCTCGGCTCATATTATGCCAAATGCTGCAAAACTAATAGAATGACTCTTAATGCAAATGGTTAATGACCATAATCAAATCTCTTGAAGACAGAATGCACAAGTCAATAATGGCTACGTCATGGTCTGATTTCAATCCATTTAGTGACGGCAGTGACGGTCTGGCAAAGAATCTCCAGCGTGGTTACTCACAAAAAAATGTGGTGGGGTCCATGAGCTCCAGGCTTCAGACAGCCATTGACAGCAAATTTTCATCCAAGCACGCAAAATTGTGTTTTAATTACTATTACCGGTATATCAATTGTCCTATATTATATGGATAGTACAAATAATTGATTGAAATGACTGATTGATTGCTCAATGGAACTAATGGTAGTTTTTGAAACCTCTTAAGTCAATAATGAAAGTCTACATTTCAATCAGATCGTGTCCACTTCGAAGACAAAATTCAGCAGAAAAAGAAAATGATCCACCAACACCAACTAAGCACCATTTGGTGCGAGCTGTGGCCTATACTTACAGTCGTGCTTCAACCAAATGGAATTCACAGGCAAAGACAAACTCCATAGATTAATGCAGAAAACCTGACCTGCTCCCTTTTAACACCCATCAAACATGCATTTCTGAAAATGTTGCTGTTGTTGTTGCATTTTTTATAGCTCTATTTCTACAACACATGCTAAAAACATGTTTGGTGAATCAGTCCTGAAAAATTTTGTTGAAAAAGATGTTAGAGCTGCAAAGAGGCAGAGGGGTGTCCTAATACTTTTGTCCATATACTATTTCGTTTGGAGGTGGCAAGAATCTGGATTCATGTCATTCCAGAATTAAATTATTGCCCCAGCAGGGTCAGGGACTGACAATCACCATTCCATTCTGTTGCCTGGAATCTGGGAAATAAATTTTCTGCAGTCATTGGTGTTCATTTCATCTGTGCTGATTATTTGAATTCAACCACAGGCTCCCAAACAGGTGTCAGTGGGCAGAAGAGCCAATCACCTGACAGGAGATATACAGGTCTGCGGGGGCCTGAATAATTCAATATAAGTTATATTCAAATATCAGTGCTCGCTGTCCCGTTTGTAGACCATCCCTCGGGCCACAATAGTTATATATTCATAACTCAGGATATTGCTGCTTGTTTATTTATAGCTTAGTCCCATATTTTTAGCAGTATTTTGTCAGTGCAATCCAAAGCTGTCTTCATTTTCCTCCCTGGTGCTTCATTGTATATACACCTCCCATGCCAACTTTTCCAGGAAAATAAATGTAGGAATAGCTAAATTGAAAGGGTGTCCCCCCCCCCTCCTTATTATTTGGAGGTTTAAGCACAGTGGAGTTATTTCCTTGTGTTTGGCAATAATGATTTTATTTTGTGTGTTCATTTTGTTTGCAGTCATCAGGCCCGCTTGTGGGCGCAAAGACATTATCACACACGCTCACTGTGTACAAAAAAAATTGAAACGTGCAAAAATAATTAGTTGGTATGCAGACACGAGGCAAAGGTAGCGTACCAAATTTTAATAAGAAAAGGTGTACATAACACACAAGGAGAAAGGGTAAACAGAAAGAGCACGTAACGCACGAGTAGAAATTGAAAAAAGTACAACCTAAAGGAGATGTTGACAAAAAGCTCAACATGAAACAAACACTAAAAATCCTAACCTAAACTAAACTAAACGAGCCACAACAGAAGGACAATGACGGGGAAAAAACTCTAAGCAGAATCGAATCTACACAAGATTACAAATAACTCAGAACTAGCAACAAACACAAAAGTAGTGATGTTACAAGATCTGCCGAGTCTTCGAGGCGTGTGTCGGGTAATGGAACGGGCGTTTTTGCAGAGCGCGTGTTGAGGCTTCCTTCATTTATGCGAGGAGCTGGAAGCGATGACGTCCGAAGCCTCGTTGCAGCTGCAGCACGTGACCGATTCAGAGTTCGCCGTGAGGTTTGACAGCAATATAAACCTTTCATTCAGGCTCCATTTGGATAAAGATTGTGTAATTTGTATAGGCTACCAGTTCGGGGTTTGGACAGTAGAGATAGTGATTACGTCACTCCTCGGAATCTTTGGAAACAGGCTTCTGGCCGCTAGCCCAGCGCTTGGTGCACTCGACTCTCAACCTGGTGTATGCTGGTCTCGTGAGTTCAAAGCACAAGCAGGACTGTGCTGCATAAGTAACCGTCATTGAGGTTTATTAGTTACATTTGTTTATCAAGAACGTGTAATGTATTTTCCACCGTTTCTTATTATATTCAAAGGGAAGGTGTTTATTGTGTTCCAAGAAAGTAGGGTACAATAAAACCTCACTGGGAGAGGAAAAATTACTGTACCCCAATTTATATAGTCTTGCTCTTGAATGAATCACTTAAAACAAAAAAAACAAAAATGTTGATAAACTGTTATTTCTCAATAAGCACTTTTAAAGTCCTCTGCCCGCTTAAGCCCATGCCATTTTCCGAAAGTGACAGGAAAACAATAAACAATAAATACAATATATAACAGTAAAATAACAAACAAAAAAAAGGAACTAAAGAGATGTATGAAAATACCCATTTGATTCCATTAAAATTAACCCTGCGGTTTCTCTGTGCCGTTTGCTTGTGAACGCTGTCATCAAAACCGTGGTGCGTACCAAACAAGCGAACTGAGACTGCTTGAAGAGGCGTCTCGGTTTGCTGCAAGTGAACTCTGGTGCGGTTATGTTTCTTTTTTCCTTTGCGAGAAATCGTCAATTACTCAATGAAAATGTTGTTCATTCTCCTCTACGGTGTAGGTCATTTGGTGTGAACGTAGTAATCAAAGTCCCTGGTCGACGGTTCCGAACCAACACCGGAGCAGTTCCTCGATGCGAAGAAACATGCGAATGAACAAATTATTATTTTGTCATAATGGTGACGTAACTAGAGATGGTAAAAAGACTTTTCACGTCTCCCGATGGCAACACATCTTTTCACCACTTGGAGGACTGCTTGCTCGAGTCTTCCCTTTTTGCACTCGCACATTTGCTACTGTATTAGGGTAAAATGTCAGTAAAAGTTATAAACCCCATTTTTTTCTTCATGTTGTTTTTATGAGCATTATTTGATTTGTCTTAATGCATTTTTTTTTTTTTTTTTCAAGGTGGGGAAAAAAACCCAATTGGAGGTGGTCGGAGTGATGAGGGGAACAGGTTCCTAAAGCCATCAACTGGTGGGGACCAGAAAAAAATATAGTATATTACATTCATCCATCCATTTTCTGAGCCGCTTCTCCTCACTTGGGTCGCCGGTGTGCTGGAGCCCATCCCAGCTGTCATCGGGCAGGAGGCGGGGTACACCCTGAACTGGTTGCCAGCCAATTATAATATATATAAAAAATATATAGTAGTGACGTGCTATTTTTCCTTTAATTTAACTTTCAATAACATTCATTTTAACATATTCAAACAGGGCGGCACGGTGGCCGACTGGTTAGAGCGTCAGCCTCACAGTTCTGAGGACTCGGGTTCAATCCCCGGCCCCGCCTGTGTGGAGTTTGCATGTTCTCCCCGTGCCTGCGTGGGTTTTCTCCGGGCACTCCGGTTTCCTCTCACATCCCAAAAACATGCATTAATTGGAGACTCTAAATTGCCCATAGGTGTGCATGTGAGTGCAACTGGTTGTTTGTTTGTATGTGCCCTGCGATTGGCTGGCAACCAGTTCAGGGTGTGCCCCGCCTCCTGCCCGATGACAGCTGGGATAGGCTCCAGCACGCCCGCGACCCTAGTGGGGAGAAGCGGCTCAGAAAATGGATGGATGGATATTCAAACAGTGCAAATCAAAGCCATGGTAGAGCTACAGCTATTTAAATATGTTGTTGTTGATTCTTTTGCTGTTTTATAGCGAGAGAGGTTTCTGTCACTGTTTAGAGAATGTTTTCCACCCCTAAAGTCTCATCATAAACACACAGACCGCAAAATCTGTGTTTTTAGAGTGATTAAGGACGAGAAAGAGAATAAATTTTCTTAAAAATAGCAGCCTTTCAGCATTTGTCTTTATTTTGAAAAACTGAGCCTGTTGGTTATGTTGTGCAAGATAGTTGGACTTCAAAAACCCCATTTGGCTCAGTATTGATGATTCAATCAGTAAGGGTCAGGAGGTTTAGGAGACGTAGGATGCTTGAGGAGAACTTAATCTCATTTGTCCTTTAAGTGAAGGATTTGGGATGAATAAGCAGGTGCAGGAAAGCTATTACCGACCACCTTCCTGAGTTTGTCATCCTCCAAGGGCAGAAAGGCCTGGCGCATTGCCAGCTGCACCCACTAACGTGCACATTTACAGGAGAGACGTACGTTGACGCATGGCTTTTTAGCTCCTTGGCTTCCCATATGCCCACCTTCTGCTGTAAAACACAAACATATCAAAGTCATGCGGGGTGCAGGTAAAGAGTGTGTCCTCTCTTAGAATGCTCATAGAAGTGTGGCATGACAGGTGTTTTAGCCATCTTAAATATGTAAAATAATTAATTATATGCACTAACTTCACTGTAAAACAATAGCTTCAAAATCATGTGGAAGGCCTTTAATGTAAAGTCGAATATTGTCAAATGGCGGCAATGAAAACTACTTTGCTGCCTCAAAAGGAGACAGAAAACAGGAAGACAACAATTTTGTTGTTGGAGCAACTATGGTACATCCAGGTCAAACACATACGGAATGAGGGTATTCAGGTTCAGACCTGTATGTTTGGACAGACTACAACAGAACTTTATTGCTGCTGTTAGAGAAACAATGGAAATCAGTAAAGGTAGAGTTGAAAACTGGGAATCCTAACCGCTAGACCATATCTGTGCAGATTTCACAAAGTGACATGAAAAGAAATTTCCCAATATGATTCCATTGGTGTTTTTCATCTGGCTTGCGTATTGTATTGTCATTGTCATATTGCCAGCATTTTGTCCACTTTACTTCGGTCACATGGGCCAGTTGGCTAATCATCAGTATTTTCTTGTGATGTGGTCACATGGGTTGTGCAGCTAATCGGGTGCGTATACTGCGTATAACGAGGAAGTGGGTAGGCTGAGCACACTTCTTGTTTTATGCTGCCCACACACTCATGGCTAAGGCTAAGTACACATGTACATGTGCCTGTTTTTGTTTTTTGTCGTTTTTTTTGCAAATATTTTTGTCCACATCTATGGCATCCATCCATCCATCCATTTTCTGAGCCGCTTCTCCTCACCAGGGTCGCGGGCGTGCTGGAGCCTATCCCAGCTATCATCGGGCAGGAGGCGGGGTACACCTTGAACTGGTTGCCAGCCAATCGCAGGGCACATACAAACAAACAACCATTCACACTCACATGCCTACGGGCAATTTAAAGTCTCCAATTCATGCATGTTTTTGGGATGTGGGAGGAAACCGGAGTGCCCGTAGAAAACCCACGCAGGCACGGGGAGAACATGCAAACTCCACACAGGCGGGGCCGGGGATTGAACCCCGGTCCTCAGAACTGTAAGGCTGACGCTCACCAGTCGTCCACCGTGCCGCCACATCCCTGGCATTTTGAAAGAAAACAACAAAAACAATCTCCACATGGAAATTATACCTCCCTGACTAATATGTAATGCTCTAACCCAACAGTTCTCAAAGCTTTTATGCCAAATATCACCTGAAAGAATACTTTTCTTTTCAAGTACCACTATCATGACCAAGATTAAAACAGTCATATAGTAGGCCCAAGTGTTCATTAAAAAGTGAGCGATTTTATTGCTGAAAATATATTTATTATTGTAAGCCACTGTAACACAAACATTGCTCTTAAATAAAATAAACGTTTAAAAAAAAAAATTGTCCATGTAAGATAAATAAAAGATAGAATTGATTTAAAAAACAAAACAAAACAGTTCTTAAAGAATTAATGCAAAAAGTTAAATACAACTGTACTGCACTTGAAAAATAAAAAAGTACTGTCAATGAAAAGTAAAAAAAAATGCACTGTACTGAATAAAAAAAGTTAAACAGCATGGTTACAGGCTTTACTTAAATATGTTTGATTGGATTTCATGTTTTAAATGAAAATTTAGCTATAGTGTTTCTAATTCATCCCTTCAGGTGGTGATACTGCATATTACAAAGTGGGTACCAACTGTGCCACATGGCAAACTTTTGTCTTTACTGCAGCTTCATCTGCTGGACTTGCTAGGCCGTGCCTTACTTGGTTTCAATGCTAGTCGACTGTAATGACAAAAAGTAAAGCACCTCTATCAATAGCTGCATGAAAAATGAATACAGTATATTATTGTGTGGCCCTACTCCATCTTGCTAAGAAGTCTTGTCATAATCACTTATAATAACAATTATACTTTGTTACGTATTTTGTAACTCAGTCAAAACACAGGCCCTCACCCTGCCTGTTTGTGTGGTCATAACTGAGGCTGTCAGCAGGGCAGGTATTTTTATTGTGATGTCATCGAAATGGGTTGCTCGCTGGCAAAAGTTTGGAAATCACATTGCTTGAAATAGTGATTATGAGGTATGTGGATCCTTTTTTTTTTTCATATTGATTTTACTGCTTTGCTCATTTGTGTGAGTATCACAGATAATTTAAACCTAAATACGACCCCTAAATGCTCCAAAAGGCTATCTGAAATAATCTTGACAAGTGCTGTCTGTGGATTTCCGTCACGTATGCTTTATTTGTGCAGATGTACTTGTGTCAGTGTGCAGCAAGTGAGCAAATTGAGCATTACATTTAAACATGTGACATCAGAAGACAAAATTGCAGTGCAGACAAGACCACCCATAAACATCTTGGCTTCCTTCTGACTGGAAGGGAACTGAATTAGATCCTGTCTCAAACATTTAACCACAGAGCTCTGAGAAGCCACAGAAAAAAACAAATGAATCACGTGGCCTTTTGACTCTTCCAAGAATGTATTAACTCTCGTGGAAGTTCTGTATTAAACTTCGGATTTAAAAAAAAAAAAAAAAAAAAATTTAAATGAAAGGGCAACTGCGGAACTTTCTGTTTGTGAAACATTTTTATTTGCTGCAGTAGGAATTCTAAAACAACCGTGTTCATAAACACAAAACTTGATCATCAGGGATGATCAAAAAATTAAAGAGAACTACCGGCAGAGAAAAAAAAAACATGTATTAGATTAGATGATTTGTATTAGATTTAAAAAAAAAAAAAAAACACCAGCTAAGTTTTCGGCTATCTCTCAGAAAGCTGTCGAACACCCAGCTTTGGTCGTGACTCGTGAACATCCGTGCGTAGCCTGAAGCTCAGATACACCACGCATCCGTCCGTGTCCCCGCCTCATCCAACCAGGCTCCCGCTGGGAACTTGTCTGTCTGCTGACACCAGCGCCCGCACTACATGCTCACCCAACTCTTACTGTTATTGTCATCTAATTTGTGTCAAGCCTTTTGAGTGTTTTAAACACAAACATCGCAGCTGTAATTTCATTAAAAGACACTGGGTGGATAATGTGTAAAGTATGTGTACATATATACATTTATTATTAATTTAAATTCATTCAGTTTTTTATACATCTTTGCGCTTGTTTTCAAGTGCTTGACCGACTCAACATTAGTCGTTAGCTTGGAGAAACGGATGCCAATGAAAGCTATCTCCACAAGGAAAAATGGTTAAACTCATGGCAGTGTGTCCACTGCGTAGTCAACATTCCTTGGAGAATTGTGAATAAATCACTCATCATACGGGTACGCAGTGAACGTCCGCGAGAGTTTATGGGGTGCCGTTTGTAAAGCGGATCACACTGAAAATAACAGCAACATTTTTATCACATTTAGCTTCAAATAGTGTTTAAAGAAATGGTGTGAATTTTTGAGAATCACTTTTCTGCACATTTAGAACAATATTTGTCAACTTTATAGTTACATTGAAATATTAAATGTTATACATAAATCTCAAATCTAAATGCTAAATATATATTTAAATGTTAAATATATATCTAAATATAAATTTTATATCTAAATGTCAAATATCCATCCATCCATCCATTTTCTACCGCTTATCCGAGGTCGGGTCGCGGGGGCAGTAGCTTTAGCAGGGACGCCCAGATTTCCCTCTCCCCAGCCACTTCATCCAGCTCTTCCCGGGGGATCCCGAGGCGTTCCCAGGCCAGCCGAAAGACGTAGTCTCTCTAGCATGTCCTGGGTCGTCCCCGGGGTCTCCTCTCGGTGGGACGTGCCCGGAACACCTCACCAGGGAGGCGTCCATGAGGCTCCTCTCGATGTGGAGTAGATCGACCGGTAAATTGAGAGCTTGTGAGAGCGGCGGCAAACAAGTGTGTGTGAACTTTGTTAAAATGAATGACCAGTCACCTCAGTGCAACACTTGGAATGAGATTATATTGTGCAAAGGAGACTTTCACGATCTGTAGCTTCTGATGCGCTCCGAGCCTCAGCCTGCACTGCGCGAAGCTTCAATCAAGTCAACTCGCAGTCAACTGGGTGAGTGAAACAAAATACGTGTATGCCAACATTGAGACAGCTAACAAGGTAAGCGGTTTGATTGCACTTTTGCACTGATGGTTTTTAGCATTTGTTTTCGTCTTCAAACCAACGTAAGAGTCAATGACAGAAAAAAAAAGCTTAACATTGAGCTAAAACTTCACTGTAGCAACTTTACATCACAATGAATTGGGACAAAGTTCACATAAATGTTGTCTCACAGTATGACAAACACTAAACTTGTGCCTCATCGGTGAGTAAGGAAAGGAATAAACATTTTATAGCATTTGGTTCCATCCGTTTAAAAATCTATATTTTTTTAAAAAATCACTGGTGCCGTGTGAAGTTACTTTTCGTGCCAAATTGCGGGGTTCCGGTGCATACCCTTCAAAATAAAAGGCTTCAAGCTTAAAACAGGAAGTCAAGTTAAATCTTACACATATAAACCATTTGACGTGATAAAACAGTCCCAAATTACGATTTTAACAATGCTATATTTAACTTTTAGCTGAAACATTAATTAATAAATATTAAGTCAATTGGGTTAGTTCCACACATATTGCCTTTTAGTTCACAGGTTTGACATTGATACTGGTTATTAAAGAACCCCGAGTCAAATGTTAATTTTAGTCTATGCTGCGGGCTAAGAAAATGTATGTTCATAATTTGGACACCCTTTATTTAAATCATGCAAACTTTTTTGACCCAGCCCGCTAAGAGAATCTGAATCGTTTGGAACCGGAATTGAAATAAGGAACCGGACTCGGGACTGGAATCGCTCACCGAACCGATTCTACTATCTCTCTCGCTCTCGTACAGTGCAGATGCTTTTTGTGCTCGGTCTGCTTGCTTCGCTTCTGTTTAAATTTTTTCTTGCTCATAAGTTTGTTTTTTTTTCTAAAAAAAAAAAAATAGAAGCAGCGACTCCTGGATATTTTTAAACCTATGGGACTGTCGTTTTTTTTTTGTGGGATACAGTCAGTTGTTGTTATTTTCCAATATTTCTGATACCCTCTCACCATTACGTGAGCGTGCCCTGCTAATTAGCACAAGCCTGCTATTAGCAACAAGACCAGCAATCAAGATGCTTCCCTTTTCCACTGATGACTATCACGGGCTCCTGCAGAGGATGTCAACCCTGGAAACGAAAATCCACTGTCTTGAAGTGTATGTGAATGTAAATGGACAGTCGGGGAATGAAACCACTGTCCCGATGTGTCAAAATGGTGAGCAGAAGTGTGCTAACAGACAGCCACACCTCAACAGAGGACGGATGTGGACTGTGGAAACGGTAATGGACCATCCAGCAGTTCTCCCTGGAATTTACTGGGAGCACAGCCCAAAGATATGGGACGACATCTAATAGGGAGGACACAACACAAGCAGATTACAGAGGAGTCTGGCTGAACTGCGTTGCGGGCTGTTTCAACCCCGAGTGAGCGGCCATGAACGGTCACTGAAGAGCAAGAGAAAAGGATGCGAGTCAATGCAAAACATTGACATCAGACTTACAAATAGATTTTAGTCCCTTTTACAAGACCCTGGCCAAGAATGCTCATCCCCCACCACCCCTGAAAGGTATGAAACTAAATCATACAAGAAAAAATGGCACACCAAACATTAATAGTTGGTGATGGAGCTGTCAATGATGTGAAACGTTTTTACAGTGAGAAGAGTACTGTGTTTTACCAATGACATGGTGCCTGATCGCTCTAAAAAAATCCTGGAGATTACTAATCAGCACCCAACTGTGAAATATGTTATTATACACACAGGTTGCCCTGGATGTTCTCAAGCAGCAATTAGCGATACTGAAGCGAGATTTCATTGATATAACAAATGTGCAATGTTTGGATGCTGAGGTTTTTATTAGTGGACCTCTCCCACTTGTACGATTTGGAGATTAACGTTTCTATAGGCTCAGTCAATTAAATAAGTGGCTCAAAGAAGTGTGTACTGCACTATCCGTGAGTTTCATTGACAATTTCTGCATTTTTCTGCAGCGCGACATCTTTACAAGGCATACGGTTTCTGTCTAAATAGACAAGGGGTTAAGTTATTGGCTGCCAACATTTTTTTTAATGTGTACGTCATTCAGCGGGCCAAAAAGAAAACACTGGCCTTGGCGACAAGGCTGAAGGACAAAAAGATGCAGTTGTTCCCAAACAATCGGAGGAACAGGAGATAAGGCGATACGAGGCACAGACGGATTCATCAGGGTCATCCAAACAATCGGAGGAGCGAATAACAATTGAGATGAGCCAGCACGTTGAATCTCCCACACCCCTCCCTGCCCCATAGGAGCAAAGCCCAACGCAAAACTCACTCTCTACTAGTCTAAATTCTCTGCTAGGTGTGACGGACAGGATGAAGGCGATTGTCAACATTGGAATCCAAGATCTTCCTCCCAGCCCCCCTCGCCTGAAACCACCGTCTACTAAGATACGAAGGGCCCCTCCTCCACCCATGAAGAATCTTATCTGCGAATCTGACTGATATCTGCGGGGTCTTTTCCAGAATAAGTCAGACCCCTATGGAGATCAGGCATTTTTTTTTATCCCTGTCATTACAAGGGACAGAAAATTGGTCAAAGAAATATGGCACAAAAAAAGTAGAACTACAAACTTAGTGAGGATAAAATGTGAATCTATCAAACCATTGTCTCCAGTTATCTCTGTGAGACTAGCTCTTTTCAACATCAGGTCACTGGGTAATAAATCGATGTTGATTAATGACATCTATTACAACCTATGAGCTGGACTTTTTTTTACTATATGAAACGTGGTTAACAGAAAGTAGATGCAATGCCATTTTTAATGAGGCAACACCAGCACATTTTTTTTTATGAACAAGTGTCGAATAGGGAGAAAGGGCGGTGGTATTGTTATTATTTTAAAGTCATTATTTCAGTGTAAAGAAATTATACTGGGTGATTTTAGCTCTTTTGAATATCTCGTTTTTTTTAGTGAAAAGTGACCCAAAGGTTATTGTTTTAATAATTTATAGGCTTCCAAGATACAATAGAAAATTTATGGAGGACTTTTCAGAACTGCTTATTTGTACTGACTACAACTATTTTGTCATCACAGGAGACTTTAACTTTCATGTTGACAATAACATGGAAAAAAAATCTAAAGAACTCTCTGCTATACTAGACACATTTGACCTCTCTCAACATATTAAGAGTCCAACACACACTCAAGGTTACATCTTAGACCTGGTCATCTCTAAGGATGTTGAAATTATATCAATTGACATTAAGGATATGGCTATTTCTGACCATTGTTGTGTATTCTTTGAATTACAGATTTTTCCAAAAGTTCAGACAACCTCTATGTCTATTAAGAAAAGGTACCTAAATGAGAGTACCAGCACTAAGTTTATGGAGACCATTCCTGTGCCACAAACTGGGAATGCTGAGACACTTGATGAACTTTAGGATAATTTCACCTGTAAAATCTCAAATGTCATGAATGCTGTCGCTCCTATTAAAATTAAGACAATCTTGTGTTGACCCAGAACACCGTGGAGGAGCAAAATAATGGTAAATAACTTGGAATCAAATTGTAGGAAAGCAGAACATACTACAAGTGGAGAAAAACTAAACTCCAAATTGACTATGACCTCTGCAGACAAAGTCTTTGTAATTTTAAACAAGATTAGTCAGGGGTAGGCAGCAACACGTTTCTGAAATCATCAGTAAGAACTTCAACAATACTCGCACTCTGTTTGCTGTGGTTGACAAGCTCATAAACCCTCCCCCCGAACCAGATAGCTCCATAACTCCTAACAGCAGATAAATACAATGAATTTGCTGGTCATTTTAGTGAAAAAATACAATCCATCAGTTTAAATATTAGCACAAATCAGCAAAATGATAAAATGATACTACATCTGAAGCCACCCAGGAAAAACTCTATTACCATGTCAGAATTTGATACAGTAGACCAAAAAAACGTAGAGAAAATGGTTCAGCAGCTGAAACCATCAACAAGCTGTCTTGACTCAATACCATCTGACTTTTTCAAAGCTATTGCAAAGTCTGTGCTAGCTGATTTGCAGCAAATAATCAATTGCTCACTTCAGTCAGGCGAGTTTCCTAAAGCTCTTAAAGTAGGTGCCATTAAGCCTCTGCTAAAAGAATAGAACCCTGGACGCTTCCATGTTAGCAAGCTATAGACCCATCTCAATCTCCCTTTCATAGCTGTGACTATTGAGAAAGTTATTTTTAAATCAACTAAGCAATTTCTTGAATTTAAATGGACCTTTTGACGTTTTTAATCTCCCTTTCATGGCGAAGATTGTTGAAAGTTTTTTTTTAATCAACTTGAACCTAAATTGACTTTTAGACAAATTTCAATCAGGTTTCCAAACTCCTCACAATACAGACTATGCTCTTATCAAAGAGGTAAATGATATAAGGTTGAATACTGACTTGGGAAAGGTGTCAATTCTGGTCTTGTTGGACCTCAGTGTGGCGTTTGATACAGTAGATCATATCATACTGCTGAACAGGTTGGAAACGTGGGGAGGACTAAATAATGGTTCAGGTCCTACCTGGAGGAAAGGACATATTTTGTAACCATTAAAAGTGTTCAATCTCATCGAATGGCAATGACCAATGGGGTCCCTCAAGGGTCAGTTCTTGGACCCCTCCTGTTCAGCCTGTATATGCTACCCTTGGGTCAAATTCTTCAGAACTTTAATTTTGACTATCATAGCTATGCAGATGACACACAGTTATATCTAGCAGTGTCTCCAGATGACTACAGTTCAATTGAGGTGTTGTGTCACTGTCTAAAACAGATAAATATCTGGATGAGCCAACATTTTCTTCAATTAAACCACAACGAAACTGAAATAATTGTTTTTGGCAGTAAAGAAGATTGGTGTCAGTAAACACCTGGAGTCACTGTCTTTATAAACCAAAGACCAAGTCCGAAGCCTTTGTGTGCAGGTAGATTCCAACCTGACTTTCAACAGTCATATCAAATCAATTAGTAAAACAGCCCTCTACCAGCTGAAGAACATATCCAGAGTGAAGGCTTGCATGTGTCAAGCAGACCTCATCCATGCTTTTATCTCAAACTTTTTTTTTCCCATGCTTTTTCGAGCAGTTCCACTTTTAAATGATATTTCTTGAACTGTACGCCGTTTTAATTGTATTTTTATTTTTTTGTCTTTGTTTTCAATGTTTATAAGCTGTTTTTAAATACAACATTTGGATTTAACATTTAAATATATATTTAACATTTAGATTTGAGGTTTACATGTAACATTTAATATTTTGATTTAACTATAAAGTTGATAAATATTTTTGTAAATGTCCAGAAAAGTGACTCAGGAAAATTCACACCAGTTTTTAAAACAAGTTTTGCTATTTTTGGCGTGAGCAGCTTTACAAATGGCACCCCATATGAGTTACTCATGGCAGAACTGCTCACTGCATACTAGTATACACACACACACATAGTGAGGAGAAGCGGCTCAGAAAATGGATGGATGGATATATATATATATATATCATATATATATATATATATATATATATATATGATATATATATATCATATATATATATATATATATATATATATATATACACACACACACACACACACACACACAGACTGTGGTGTCATCTGCACATTTCAGGAGTTTGACAGCTGGGTGAAAGTGCCCTTTTCAAATTTGCAATAGAACGTGTTCAAGTCGTCGGCTCATCCTTTATTGTTCTCAGCTTGGGGGGATGGTTGCTTGTAACTGGTTAGTAATTGTAATGCATGCCAGACTGATTTAGTCGGTAAACGTTTTCCTAGCTTTACTGCATAATTTAATAATAAGAGCAAGTAAGAGGAAGAAGCCACAAACGGAGACAACACAAGCACGCTGATAAGGAATAGTTAAGAAAATGAGTGACAGCAGGAAAATAAGTAAAATCTGGACACAATTAAACTTTATTGACAATACAAAGGCAGTTTATAGTCTGCAGGAAAAATAAAATCTCTTATCGAGCTGGTTCCACAAGCAAGGCACCCATCTGTTCAATGGGAAGAATAAAGACCAGCATTTGAACCTGATATGAACCAAGGTGACAGTGTGTCTACTGCTGATGCTGGAGAATGTGCATTGTAGCAATGTCAGTCCCTTCTGAAAGAATCTTCTCCAAAACACGGCTGGTCATTTTCAGCAGAATAAACTGGATAAGCTCCTCAAAGCTAAAACTGATCTGAAGTTTATTTTTTGTTTGTTTTACAGGCTTTAATTTATATTTGTGTGTGTGTTGTTTGTTGTTTGTCAGTCTTGGGACTTGTGTGTTGTTTCACTATAAATTTGTTTCATAGAAGAAAAAAGCTTGAAATAGTTAAAAGTTGTATTGTGAAGAGTTAAGTTTGTTTTTGTGTTTTATTTTATTGTCGCAGGATTGTAGAGTGAATAAATAAGGGCGTATTTTTAAAATAAAAAAAAAAAAATATTGCATGTTTTTTTAGTACGCATAATTTACATTATTTTTAGTTCTTTAAGTAACAAAAAATCTTAAGAGACTTTTGTGAGCCGAAAAAAAAGAGAGCTGGAATTCCCATCACTACTGTCAGATTGGCACAAATGCAAGTTAACAGCTGCCAATGCGAATTTGTAGCATTGATTTGCACACTTAAGAATTACATTTAACAATGAAATTATAAATAACGAAAGGCGAATAAAAATTTAATATCAAGGGTCAGCATTCTCCTCTTTGGCTGCAAAATCATATTGAGATTTAATTCTACGTGTAACACAGTATATCGCCAATATACAGTATGTAGTGTGTATTTCACATGATTCATAAATCCTGTTTCCATTAATAGAATGAAGGATATTGCTACAATCTTCAGGGCTTGCCTCTTCTTGAATAGCAGGCAAGCAGTAGTAACAAGGTTTGTGACACCATTATTGATTTTAATGGATGTGGTCACTGCAATTGTTGTTCTGCTTGGACTATTTTTATGGGTAGCCATAAAATAACAGTGGGGGTATTGCCTGGATGATTTCCATGTATTGCAATCAGAATTTATGTATTGCCCCATTACCCAGCTTTCCACTGGTTACTCTTGCAACATGAGCAATTATTTTCACATGGGTTACCCTCATAAAACCAATAATCTAGTGATTTAAAGCCTTGGCATATCTGTAGGAGAGTGGCCTTCCCTTTTTAGATTTCAGGCTGCTATTAAATGAGCTTTCCAAGAACAAATTACTTCTGGGTTTGGCTAAAGAAAAACACTGAGGGGGCCATCCCAGCAGGCTAAAGCATTTAAAAGAAATAGAAGCATGTGCCGAGCATGAAACATTCCTTCTGACTGTCTTTTGTGTATCCATTTAGTGTAGGAGTATGTCTTCAGTGTGCTCATGGAGATGAATGACTTCAGAAAGTGGTGGGAGTACAGAGTGCTGAAAGACAAGCACCCATCAACCTATTACCGCTTTACCGGTCGAGGAGAAGGCAGAAAAAAAACTATGCTGAAGGAGAGGAAAATAATGAACAACTGCTGTGATCAATTGGAGGAAAATGAAGGCCTACATTCAGTCAGAGAAATTGACTCTCTCCGAATATGGAACAACATACAGGGTTTCGTGTATGAACAAGCAGGTGAGGAAAATGCTCAAATAGAGCTTTCCAGATGGAATTGCAGCATAGATTTTGCCTCTAGTTTTCCTGCACTGATGGTTGCGCTTTATGTTTGTGTCACTGAGGCAGTTGAAGTCCAGTGATGTTCCATGAACTACAAAAAAAGGGCCACTCGCACGGCCCTAAAGAGAACTGAGTCTTTTTTTGGTTCTTCAAAGACATGGTTCAGTCTCCTGCCAGTGGTTGTGTAAAGATGACTTCTATTTTTGAAACCTGGGGTCCATCTGAAAGTCTGGTGTTTTTTAGTTGTGGGGATTTACTGGTCTGGGGACTTTTTTGTAATTTGCCTTTTAATGTGGGGAGCATGCTCAAACCAAACCAAAACACACATATGTTCACATTAAACATGTAATCTGAAGGAACAGATGCACGCAGAGAAATTAAGACTCACCCGAGTAACTACGAATACGTTAACTCACAGACATCTCTACAAATATGGCAGGCAATACACACACACACACACACACACACACACACACATGCAGGCACTCAGTGTGGTCCGACGTTTGGCTCCCAAGTCTGTAATGAAGCTTTAGTGAAGGTCTACCAAGGGGGCTGGAGCAGTGAGCCAAGACGGCCTGCGGTCTCATTCAGACAACCATTTCGCCTAAGTGGGTTGGCTCGGCCTCAGTGCTCAGTCAGTGGGTGGGATGGTCCGGTGATCTCATCCAGCACAGCAGAGGGTGGAGGTTTGAGGAAGGTTTGGTCTGATGTGGTGATTGTGGGACACCATGAAGACCCGTCATTTATTTGCTGCCACAAAAGTGCAAAGGTGGCGTACCCTCATCTTCATCTTCTGGCTTTCTGAGAGCTCCGTCCACCGCAGAGTAGACGCTGACAAAACATGTCGCCTGAATTGAACTGAACTGGTACAGGCAGTGTGGGTACAGTTCCCACTCAGTGACAGTGAGAATATGAGTGCAAATGGTTGTCTGGTTCCATGCAACTGACCAGTTCAGGTTGTAGTCCACCTCTTGCCCAGAATCAGCTGAGATACGCTCCAGCTCCCCGCGACCCTGAACAGGATAGGAGTGATGTGCGGTGAGGTTCATGGCTGGTGAGGCACTGATATTTGAGTCCATCCATCCATTTTCTGAGCCGCTTATCCTCAGAAGGGTCGCGGCAGTGCTGGAGCCTATCCCAGCTATCATTGGGCAGGATGCGGGGTACACCCTGAACTGGTTGCCAGCCAATCGCAGGGCACACATAAACAAACAACCATTTGCTCTAACAGACGTTCTAACCAGTAACCCAACGTGCCGCCTGATATTAGAGTCAGATTAACAAATTCATGAGTCAGAGTGTCAAGTTTTACTGTGTTTTTAATCGAGTCCTACCTCGAAGACAGTGATTCCCAACCAGTGTGCTGTGGCACATTAGTGTGCCGTGAGCGCTTTTCAGGTGTGCCGTGGGAAAACTTTACTTAATTGCTCAAAAAACTATTTATTTACAAGAAATAATGTATCTTTGGCTATCTCTTTATGCCAGTGAGGCATAGTGACAGACCGAACAAATAAATGCTCTTCTAATGCTCTTCTTCAGGCACGGTGCACGAGAGAGTGTCAGCCTCGAGAGAGCGTCAGGCACGGTGGACGAGAGAGCGTCAGCCTCACAGTTCTGAAGACCCGGGTTCAATCCCCGGTCCCGCCTGTGTGGAGTTTGCATGGGTTTTCTCCGGGCACTCCGGTTTCCTCCCACATCCCAAAAACATGCATTCATTGGAGACTCTAAATTGCCCGTAGATTGACTGTGAGTGCGACTGGTTGTTTGTTTGTATGTGCCCTGCGATTGGCTGGCAACCAGTTCAGGGTGTACCCTGCCTCCTGCCCGATGACAGCTGGGATGGGCTCCAGCACGCCCGCGACCCTAGTGAGGAGAAGCGGCTCAGAAAATGTTTGTCATAAAACGCAACATGGTTTAATTTAAATGGATTTTAGTGGACGACTGAATCAAGTAATTGACACGGAGAGGAATATTGTTAACTCTGGAAAAATTTAATTGCCTTTCAATACAAAACAGTAGAAAAACTAGTAGAAAATATCCCTGGCCAAAGTTAAACAGACCTAAAGTTAAGGTAAAGTGCCATTTAGGACATTTGCACTCACATTCACACCGTCACTGAGTGGGAACTGAACCCACGCTGCCTGCACCAAAGTCAGGCGAGTGTACCACTACACCATCAGTGACTTCAAGCAACTTCTTTCAAAAGCAAAGTACAGCCTACGAGTAGGCCAATGTACCACATTGGTGTGGGAATACTCTGGCGCTGGATCCCTGGGTCAGGCAGGCTTAAATACAGGCAGTGATGAGTGCTGATTGGGGACAGGTGTGCAGGTGAGGAGGTGAAAATTGCTGGAGAGAGAGGAACAGAGTATCGCCCATGCTCTCCTGCGGAGGCACAGGATGCAGATCACCACAGTTTCTGCGTGACAGTTGAAAAGTTGGATCACATGTCGAAACATTTCGGTGGTATGAAAAATCCTTATTGCACAATTTGCACAAAACTACGCTTATCGAGGCTTCCACAGGTAGATTTTGGTAGATAGCCCAACCAGTCTACATGTGCTTTGTGGACTTGGAGAAGGCGTTCGACCGTGTCCCTCGGGGAGTCCTGTGGAGGGTGCTTCAGGTCGATCTTTGTTCCTACCCTCACCTATGGTCATGAGCTGTGGGTCGTGACCGAAAGAACGAGATCCCGGATACAAGCGGCCGAAATGAGTTTCCTCCGCAGGGTGTCCAGGCTCTCCCTTAGAGATAGGGTGAGAATCTCGGTCATCCGGGAGGATCTCAGAGTAGAGCCGCTGCTCCTCCACATTGAGAGGAGCCAGATGAGGTGATTCTGATTCGGATGCCTCCTGGACGCCTCCCTGGTGAGGTGTTCCGGGCACGTCCCACCGGGAGGAGACCCCGGGGACGACCCAGGACACGCTGGAGAGACTACGTCCTTCGGCTGGCCTGGGAACGCCTCGGGATCCCTCCGGAAGAGCTGGATGAAGTGGCTGGGGAGAGGGAAGTCTGGGCGTCCCTGCTAAAGCTACTGCCCCCTCGACCCGACCCGGATAAGCGGTAGAAAATGGATGGATGGATAGTTTTGTGACTATACTATTTGACAAAACTGTGGTTTGATCATCACATAAAATCAATTCACTGAGACTTGTAGCTCGCCTTTGTAGAATTTTCATTTGAGTCACGGGCTCTTGTGAAAAAGCGCTGCTGTGCTACCAAAACAGCTTCCAGTGGCTTCAGTTTTTCGGCGCGTTTGTTCGCCGTTAGCTTGTCATAGTTAGCATGTTTCGTCTGGTAGTGCCTCTTAATATTAAATTATTTGAAAACAGCCACAGTCTCTTGGCAAATTAGCCAGACACAGTTGTTTCGTATGTCAGTGAAAAAATCCACTTGTCCTGGACACGGCGGCCGTCGTTGTCCACTTTCCTCTTTTTAGTTTCAGTTGCCATTTTAGAAATGGGCTGAAAACATACCACAGGGGTCACGCGACAAGAGTGCGGCCACAGGTCTAATGCCACTCTCTGGTGGAATATAAAATGGCTTTTTTTGTATGTGTATATTGTTTACTGTGGTGAACTGTGCTGGCGGGCCACATATTATTGATTTTATGACATGATGCTTCGGGCCGAAGGAAATTTGGACATGGGCCGGATTTGGACCGCGGGCCGGACTTTGGGCATGCCTGATTTAAGCGCTACCAGATTCATTTGAACTTTGTAGATAGGTAGCCCATGGGCTGTGTAAGAACTGATTTCATTGCTTCATTCCCATTTTCAGTCTGGCCATGGTAAGTATATGCGCTCTTCAGCAAGCCATTTTCTGTGGAAGAAGAAAGGAGAGATGTGGTTTCTGATCCTATATTGTTGTAGTAAGAGTTGTCCATCAGTAACAAACATTTTGGAACTCAAACCATCCATTTTCTATACCACTTGTCCTTTTTAGGGTCAGGACCCAGCTGACATTGGACGAGAGGTACTGGACACCCTGGAGTGGTCGCCAGCCAATCACAGCATTTGCGAAATGGAGCTCCTATATTCAGTACTGTATGTAATTTATCTATTCGCGGCATTTTCTTTTTGACATAACAAGCGTGTCTGTACCTTACTTCCCACTCAGTTGCTCAGTTGTACTAGACGATGTGAAATTTTGGCCTGCCTTACTTTGCCAATTATGCTTGTCACAGAGTAAATGGTTACCAAGCAAATTTCCTCTTGCCATTTCTCACTTTCCTGGAATTGCTTTGTCTGTCTTTTGACTGTGATGGTTTTCTTCCCTCGTTCCCTCTTCCCTCTACTGTTCTAGCTGATGGCTGAAATGACATGGCTGTCGCTTTTAGGAGACGATAATTGTATATTTCAAAATGACTTGAAGCAGACATACACAAAGATGAAGGGCAAGGATAAGACGGAGAGCAGCGGGGTGGGAGGGGGGTCGTGTCCCCAGAGTGCTCTATGTGTTTCCAGCAGAATTGATGACAACCTCAAGTCAAGTCTCAAATTTCATGCAAGTTGGACAGCATGAGTTCACTTCTATTGGAATTACAGTATATTTCAGTGTAAGCTATGTTTTGCAGTTTTGAGGCACCGCTGTTTTATCCATGTCGTCATCTGCAGGAGGCTAATTTAAAGACAACATTTCCCATGAACACACCATTTACAGCCCATGTAGCAGCATTGACTGTTTGCTGTGTCACTGATTTCAGTGCCAGCTATAATGCATATTATTTAACGCTTGAGTGGGGAGCTTTAATTAGAAACCAGCAGGTGCTTTTCAATTCAAAAGTCCAAGAATGAGAGGTGAAGTCAAACGTAATAGCAAATGTTGGCTTTTATAAAAGAAAAAAAGCCAGGGAAAAAACAAGTTTTCTTGGAGCGACTGTTGTCTAATTCACTCTCTGGAGTCTGCCAAGAGCAGCTCCATGTTAAGTGGCTTCTTGAGTTTATCCAGTGAGGTCAGAGAGAAAATAAAAACATCACGCAAGGCCTACAATTACAGCCCTCGAACATGACAACCGTCTGTTTTTGTGCTTTTGACGGAGGGCTCGCTTTTAATGGTCGGTTCAGCTGGAAGACAAACAAATAGTCATCGGGTTAGCGTAACCTCTGTCTACGACTGCAAGTCAGGCCCTGCCAGTGAAGACAGCCAAGGAAGCTTAGCTCTGCTGCAGAAGTAGCTGCGGTTTTGGTGGAAGGCTAAATTACAGTGCAGAGCAAAGTTGTGGTGAGTATGCAACCTACTCACACACACTCACGTTTGTGTCTCTTCTCAAACACACGCACACACTCGCGCGCGCACACACACACACACAAACACACAGTCAAGTCGGGTGTATACTGGACTGCTTTGTGGGAACTTCAGAAAACTATTCATTCATCTTAAACATATACGGTACAGTGCATACACATAGTGCTTATAAGACTAGGTACACTTAATTGAAAGAAATCCAAGAGCTCTATTAGAAATACTGGTGTTATTGAAAAGAAAATGCTCACTTTTAAATACAGCAGGTACCATTCATTATTTGAACAACTGCTAATTTTGCGAATACCGTATTTTCACGACCATAAGGCGCACCGTATTAAAAGGCGCAGCCTCAGTTACGGGGTCTATTTCTGTATTTAACACATACATGAGGCGCACCGTATTATTGGGCATGGTAAAACATACGCTAGCTTAAAACATACGGTAGCATGCATGCACGCTAAAACAATGTTTTTAAAAAGGCAGCGGGAGCAAAACTGACTTCGGTTGTACTTCATTGAAGTATTTAACAATGTACTCACGTTATTTTTTGATCAATCCTCATCCAAAAATCCATCAAATTCCTCATTTTCGGGGGTCCGTAGCCAAACCGATGTTGTTTGCACATACCGGCACTATATACCTACTGGGGGCGTGCCTTTAGCGTCCTCTTTCACACGCACCCTTCCCCCTTTACGTGCGCATACTGTCCTCAGTCACGTCCGCCTTTCCTCTATATAAGCAGCGTGTCGGCAGGAAATGCTCCCAGTCAGTCAAGCGGAGCGCTCATGAAAGTCACACAACAACATTTACAGATTTTGGAACTCGGTGCACACATAAGGCACGCCGCGCGTATTACAAGGCGCCGCGTCCATTTTGGAGAAAATTTGAGACTTTTAAGTGAGCCTTATGGTTGTGAAATATGGTAAATTTAAATGACTTGAAATTCACTGACTCTATTTGGGGAAAGCTACAATTTATATTTGTTTAACGGCCTACAAAATCTTAACACATTCACATAGTTTTTCCATATGATATGTTTTTAGAACATTTTCAAAATAATAATACAGTAATCTCAGAGTTGAATGAGTAAACAAAAAAAAAAAAAACTCAAAGCTATGCATTTTTAATTAGTGTTACTGACAGTAACACTAATACTAATACCTTATACTTGCAGTCTTTGGGTTACAACTCCTAAAGCAACTGAACATGGAAATTGTGTGGAATAAACAACGCTTCAAAAAAAAACAATTTGCTATGCATCTTTTTATAGTTCATGCAATTGAATGTAATTATTTGTGACAGCTGAAGTTATGAAAATGGCAGGATTATTTCTCCTGATTTAACAACCTGAACAGTTTGCAGTTGTGTATTTCAATACATTGTACTGATAAGTGTTACGATTGCTATTTTAAAATGTCTGCCTTTATACTTAAGCGACTCAGGATCCAGTTCTTGTACTAGAACCTATTACATTGTGAAGGTGTATCTAATGAAAAGTCTTCCCACGGGTGTTCGGCTAAGACAATTAATGGCCTGGCAACACTTCCATCCAGCAAACCTACTGCTACTGTCATAATCAGGAGATTCGTACATTAAAAGATCAGTTCTAACCCTAGTGGGAACATGTCCGCTAATGGGATCTCATTATATGGGGCTTAAAAATATCCCATCAGGTGACATTAAAATATTGCATCAGTCTGTGTTCGCTACCATTCAGGCCCGAGGGGCTAATCAGATTATCTCAGACAAATTTCCATTGGGAAATAGACCTTGTTTGTAACACCAGAAGTATATTTAAAATATGTCTGCAAGGAGAGCATTTATGTGCAGTGTGTGCATACTGTATGTATGAGGAGATCTAAAGGGAGAGGTTTAAAGGGATACATTCAGTGTTCTTTTTTTTCATTGACTGATTGTTTGAATTCTTTATTTCAAACGTGAGAAAGTGATAGAAAAAAACAACAAAATAGACCAGATGTAAGCAAAAAAAATAAAGTTCAATGATACATATTCGAAAGGAGAAGGAGGAAATAAAATTTATTTTCTCCTACTCTGTATCATGAAAATAACTGCAGATTGAAATCAGCTATGTCTTCTTCTTTCCCATGTCAGACTGCTCTTGTTTTGTAGAAATATGAGATACACAGAATATCCAATTACAGACTGGAAGAAACACACCAATGCAAGCAAACACCTGCAGCTCCTTCTTCTCCGCAGCCTCTTGTGTTAATGGGTGGAAGTCTAATTACTACTCTCACGCTGATGATGACTTTCTCCACACTTGTCTCACAGGGCATGAGCGCATGTGTGTGCCTGGTAGCTGTGGGGTTAGCTACTGTCAGCTCAAACACACTTCTCATTAGCCCACCTCTCCTGTCATTTGTACACAGACATTACCAGCACAACATGCAAGAACACTTACTGTATATACAGCACAGTGTTCCGCTTCGTTTCAAAATACAGCAGAGTTATAACTGTGCATAGTTTTTCTTTCTTTCTTTCTTTCTTTATTTTTAAAAGATATTCTTGACTTCCAATTTGCCTATTATTCCTGTAAAAGTAGCTGGAGAGAAAGCCAGAGAATGATGATTGAAAGAAAACCACGCAGATATGTACTTAATTTAGGTTAGAAAGAGCAATGAGAAAGAGCTGTTGACTTATTTTCGTGCACATTTCTGACACCCCCGCTGTAAGTGAACGAGCTGTGTTTTGACTCTGTTGATTGTGACAGACTCTTCTGTATAAAAGAAAATGACCTGCACCACAACTGTCCTGTGTGTACGGTCTCTATGCAAACAAAGAGCAGCAGACAGGAGTGGAAAAGTGGATCAAAGCAAAACAAAGGCCACCTGGTTCCAAGCAGCATGACGGACACGAGCGCTCCTTGGTGATTGTCCAGGTCCGTGCCAAAAACAAAGTCTTTACCCTTGAGAGCTAATTAGTCCTTCAGCGAATGTGTTGCTAATGGTTTATAAATGTGCCTACTCTAATTTATTTGACCCACAGTGTCACTGTTTAATATGGAGGTGGGGTGAGCAGTGATCCATTTGCTGTGTGGTTGTCCCATCTAATGTTGCATTAAAGCAAAGTCAATGAGCTTTTAATGATGCAATCATTAAAAGCTCAACTCATGATTTACAATCAGTGAGTATTTTTAGATCTTTAGATTTTTAGATTTCTAGATCCATCCATCCATCCATCCATTTTTGACAGCTTATCCAAGGTCGGGCCACGGAGGCAGTAGTTTTAGCAGGGACGCCCAGACTTCCCTCTCCCCAGCCACTTCATCCATCTGTTCCGGGGGGATCGCGAGGCGTTCCCAGGCAAGCCGAAGGATGTAGTCTCTCCAGCGTGTCCTGGTTCGTACCCGGGGTTTTCTCCTGGTGGGACGTGCCCGGAACACCTCACCAAGGAGGCATCCGGGAGGCATCCGAATCAGATGCCTCAGCCACCTCAACTGGCTCCTCTCGATGTGAAGAAGCAGCGGCTCTACTCTGAGATCCTCCCGGATGACCGAGCTTCTCACCCTATCTCTAAGGGACAGCCCGGACACCCTGTGGAGGAAACTCATTTCGGCAAAGTCCGCATCACTGCAGATGCTGCACCGATCCGCCTGTCGATCTCCCGTTCCATTCTTCCCTCACTCATGAACAAGACCCAAGATACTTGAACTCCTCCACATGTGGCAGGATCTCATCCCCGACCTGGAGAAGGCATGCCACCCTTTTCCGACTGAGGACCAAGGTCTCAGATTTAGAGGTGCTGATTCTCATCCCAGCCGCTTCACGCTCGGCTGCGAACTGCTCCAGTGAGAGTTGGAGGTCACGGCTTGATGAAGCCAACAGAACCACATCATCAGCAAAAAGCAGAGATGCAATACTGAGGCCACCAAACCGGACCCCCTCTACGCCTTGGCTGCGCCTAGAAATTCTGTCCATAAAAGTTATGACCAGAATCGGTGACAAAGGGCAGCCTTGGCGGAGTCCAACCCTCACCGGAAACGAGTCCGACTTACTGCCGGATATTCGGACCAAACTCTGACTCCGGTCGTACAGGGACCGAACAGCCCGTATCAGGGGGTTCGGTACCCCATACTCCCGAAGCACCCCCCATAGGACCCCCCGAGGGACATGGTCGAAAGCCTAATCCAAGTCCACAAAACACATGTAGACTTCACCACATCATATTGAGCAATGTTTCTAATGTATTGGCTCTCGTTGTAGAAATTAACTCAGCTCTTTGTTTAACAGCGTTAATGTCTTCGTAAAGGCATCGTTGTTGATACAGTGTATTAATTCTGATTTCAAATGCCTGAAATAAGAAGCATGGCTATATCTGTGTATAAAGAATATATTATGCAGGCGCGTGAATATGTATTTGTTGTGGTGGAGTGAAGCCATGATGCCTGCCTGAGCCTGTTTCCAGCTGAAACACCATTGGCTGACAGGCCTAAGAGTTCACTGGAACATGTGTGCTTGTGCATGAAGCAAAGGCTTAGACTGCATGGTCTTGCATTTGTGTAATGGTGTGTGTCAATATGGGTGAATGCACACGTGCGACTGTGTACGTTTGAATGCCACGTGTCCTTTGTGTGTCTGTGAGTGTTTAACTGTGTTTGTTTGCAAATCTCCCAGGGTTGCAATTCATCTTGACTGTCTGCTCATCACGTCACTACCACTCCACCGTCTCACTCGGACGAGTGATGGAAAAAGTCCATAGGGGGGGAGAGAGAGAGAGTGAATGACAAAACGAATGACAGATCACATCGGACTCAACAGGAAAAAGTGCTGTGGCACACTCTTCTCCATATAACTAGAAGCGCTGACGTGCCATTCAAGGCAGTGGCAGAACAAAATCAACAAGAATCAACTTCCCACTCGTTTATGGATGCAAGCTTCGTTGAAAGCCTCCACCCCATGCTGTGATTGGCCATGTCAGAGAGGTATTATTAAAAAAAAAAAAAAAAAAACGTTTGTAGTGATGAAGAATTGCACTGAGACATGTTTCTAATATTTGCACCATCTGATGAAGCTACACTACATGTGACCTACAGTATTTATTGGATAACTATCTTAGTAAAAACCATTAGTGACATGCTGGTGCTGTTGGCTACATTCCAGCTCCTCTGGAGTTAGGTGAACTTCATTGCATATATCACCATTTGGGGGATTGAACAAGCGTTCTTAAACAAACACACAACCACAGCTTTAATTTTCCTCTAAAAGATACACATTTTACAGACGACAGTCGTTATGTTGTGTTGTTGTGTTGTGCGTATTATGTTGTAATATTCAGAATGTTGTAGCTCCCATCTGCAACAGGGATAAACATCCATCCATCCATCCATTTTCTGAGCCGCTTATCCTCACAAGGGTCGCGTGCGTGCTGGCGCCTATCCCAGCTATCTTCGGGCAGGAGGCGGGGTACACCCTGAACTGGTTGCCAGCCAATCGCAGGGGACATAGAAACAAACAACCATTTGCACTCACATTCACACCCACGGGCAATTTAGAGTTGTCAATTAACCTGCCATGCATGTTTTTGGGATGTGGGAGGAAACCGGAGTGCCCGGAGAAAACCCACGCAGGCACAGGGACAACGTGCAAACTCCACACAGGCAGGGCCAGGGATTGAACCCTGGTCCTCAGAACTGTGAGGCAGAAGCTCTAACCAGTCGTCCACCGTGCCGCCAGGGATAAACATGTTATTAATTATTTATTTTTTTATTGTGTAACTGAAAAGCAAAAGCAAAACACCCCCATAGTTGGAACCATGACAACTTGGTTGGAAAAACATAAGAGAATGTAGAGAAGAAAAGATTTCAAAATAGGTACCTCTGCCTGCAGTGCCTCGTCTATTATTTGTACTGAATAGAATATAGAGAAAAACAGAATGATGGTGGCCCAATAAAATGACTGCTGGCGAACCAGTCTTCAGGAATTTAAGAGAAAACATTGTATTTTTATTTTTTTCCAGGATTTGCGAAAGAAGCAGCTTGATGGTTGTCTCCAACATTTCATAATCATGCATTTTAGGTTAACTGAAGACTTGCCCGGAGGTGCGAATGTAACTGTGAATGGTTGTTTGTCTAAATGGCGACCAGTCCATTGCGTACCCCATCTCTCTCCCAAGACAGCTGAGATAGGCTCAAGCTTTCTCGTAACCGAAATGAGGACAAGCACCACAGAAAATGGATCGCTGCATAAGAGAGACTGAAGCTTTATCCTATGCAGTGGTCACTCTAATATCTCAATGAGTCAAGTCAAATGTGCATATGAGATATTCGATTTGCAGCTGTAGTTTAGATATAAAGCAGGACTCCGTCACAATGTAAAATATTCCTGACATTGTGAAGGAATATGTCCTTCACTAAGTGAAGTCTTGATTCTACTCTCAGAGGAAACAATTACCTCATCAATGTTTTCTGCGAGTTCAAGAATCAGCAGTTCTTTCTTGTCACAGAAAAAGTTCTGCTGTGCTTAGACTTTTTTCTCATCATTGCTTGGGCTTTGCTTTCTTATCAGCTACATACACTGAACAATAGGATTTAAAATCCAGGAATATTCTTCATTCATTGTTTTGGAAAGCAGGATTGTGAGAGAAATTAGACTAAAAAGAGGTTTAGCTTGCCTTGTATGGTAAGCTGCTGCCTCAAACCAAACTAACTTCTCATTATGACCTGCAGTTCACCAAAACTTCATCCAATTCTTTTATGTTTTGGCTTCTTCAGATGCACAAAACCTATTTTATACTAGAAATTTTCAACATCTGCTCAAAACGTGGTGCACAGATGGCAACGTCATCGGAGTACCAAATTAGAAAGGCCCCTTATGTTTATGTAACAATGATGATGCTCAATAAGTCAAGGTAAAAATTAAGAGATGATGATAATCTTTAAAACAGAAAGACTATAGTCTTAATTGGCATTTGTTATGATGTTAAACTGCTAATTAATACAATAGTCAATTTAGTTCAACTTTTCAAATCTAGTTGACAGGAACAGTAAATAATAGCATACAGGGGATCTTTGACCTGTAGCGAAGTTCCATTCCTACGACACAGCCAAACCCTGATTTTGTACATTTTATTTTGTAAGCTGGAACACATTCTAGCAGTGGTGAAGTCTTAATTACAGTGCATATTACCTATGTGCCTTTTGGTATTCATTTGTATAACAATTCATCACTGGGTGTAAGGAAAATATTCTTGGACACTGCGCAATAATGTATACATTTTTCACATGTACAACCGATATTATTCAATGCGCAATATCATGGATACATACAATGCATATGAACAACTTCTTTGCATGCCAAATGCATACTAGGTGTATTTAATTCAACATGTCATTCTTTATTCATTGGCAGTACAATACTTTTCCTTTTGCACTAGTTGTATGGCTACTGCAGTGGAAAACTGGACCATATCTATACTTTATTATGTATTGCTTGCTAAGGCCCAACAGGCAACTCCTTAAATCACTGTCTCTTTTACTTCCCGCTTAGATTAGATTTTGTATTTTTTTCCCCCTCTCTTTTTACTTTGTTGATTGCTCCTACTTTTGTTGGTGTAGTGGTGAATATTGCTGCTCTGCTGTGACAATCTCACACGTACTACGTATGTGTAACCTGAGAGTTGTGATTGGACACTGTCTTGTTAAAAAAAACAAAAACAAAAAAACGGTCTCTTCAATAGTGTCTCTATCAGTAACATTGTGAACCCATTGTCACCTACTTTAAAGTTCTGAAATATTGTGGACCATCCTGGATCATGATGTCTCATCGTATTAGGGAAAGTGGAGCTGAAATCTTAATCTGCATCAGCGAGCAAAAACAAAAAACAAAATCTCATGCATTGATTTATTATTTTAATTATGTTGATTTGCCTAATCAGCTTCAGTGTCAGGCTCAGATTACATCAAGATGATGTTTACAACATCAGTAATCAGCAAAGAGAGGTTTAGGAAGACTGTAATTAAACTTCAGTGCTGAATGTTTAATGGGGTTAAATTTGGAGCATGAATCAATATTTCATTTGTCAGTAATTGCCACATTTGTCATGTTAATGCAAGACACTGTCAGTCTTATCATGTGTTGTGTGGTTGTGACACTTAAAGGAAGTAGCATCATCCATGACAGTTTAATATGACAAATTTCATCTGTGATGTCACAACTTTATTTATGTCACATGTTAATACTGTATATCTGATGTTGATTTGATAACT
Source organism: Phycodurus eques (assembly GCF_024500275.1). Classification (NCBI taxonomy): domain Eukaryota; kingdom Metazoa; phylum Chordata; class Actinopteri; order Syngnathiformes; family Syngnathidae; genus Phycodurus; species Phycodurus eques. Next base: position 34,136,488 of record NC_084526.1, on the reverse strand, counting down.
GAGTGTGGTTTATTTATTCCAAAAGAGTCTCAAAGGGTTTCACAGGCCAGCAGTTCACAAAAATTAAAGACATCAGCTGGTCTACATTCCCTTTCTGGGCAAGGAAAAACCCAGAGAAAACCCATTTGGGGAGAGAAATAATACATAAACCTTGCGTAGATGGAGGGATTCCCCGTCCCAGCGTGACCTAACTGCAATGATTGTCGAGTGGGCAACATTAATCATGATATGATGTTATACAGTGGTAGTTTAAACAGCATGAGAGTCCATTTAAAGAAATGAACCGCTGCAGAAAGACACGTGTGGAAGGGGTTCTCGGGACCTGTCCCATTCGGTCAATGCAGAATCCTCCAAAACAAAACAGGCTTACTCAAATGTATCAAGCCTAACTATTTTCTCGTTATTGTCTAAAAACCATCCAGACTCTCAATCTTGAGGCGACAAGAATGCCCATGTATCGCAGAGTGAGGGAAGTGGCAGAGTTTTACAACATTTCTCAGACAGTGAAGTGTTCAAGAGTGTTAATAGATTTGCTCTCAAGCTATTTTCAACACTTTAAAATGGTTACTAACGCATAAAAATAACAGACGATGTGGGGACAGACCAATAGTACAGCACATGCCAATCCATCGCTCTCTGCAATTTGTCAACCGATACAATTCAATAGGACGCCCTGGTAGCAGGTAATTCTCTACTAGCACTTCAGCATCATTTTCGGTCTATAACAGATAATCATTTTGCCTAACATGACGCACCCACTTACCTTTATTAATTATTTTGTTTAACTCTTATTCCACGTGCACAATATTAATCGGAGTACCGTTTTTCGACAAATGCTGGCACATACAACGTAATCTTTGCTTTTTTAGGTTTAGTTCCCCTTTAATGTTCGTAGTCAACAGTGGTGTTAAAATGCACAGCATTATACTTAGTGTTATGTTGCTTGTTCTCAAGGCTAAATAAGATAACTAAAATATTACAAACACCACTCAATATGCTGCAAATACCATCCCATTAACATTAATTTAATAGCTCAATAACAGTGCCAAAATGTGATCACCTTTTTATCATTATTAACATGCTACGTGCTGATACTATTTGAAACTTGCATTAGATCTGAGATGAAGTGACCCACAAGTTAACTACTATAGTGTTAAATAAGAAACTGCACTCCTATTTTTACAACCATGGTTTGTTAAGCCTAGTTGCAACAGCCTGGGCCAGAGAGGCAATAACAATTAAATACCGTAATTTCTTGTGTATAATGCGCATTCCCCCCCCCCAAAAAAAAAAAAAAATTAAATAGTGCACATTATACATAGGTATAGGGGCAAATGGAATTTCTTTTTTTTCACATTTTCTAAATGTATGCCGTCATCTAGTGGTTATGAAAATGCTGTACACTTTCATTCCAAAATGCCACCGTCACCTACTGGTTATAAAAAAAAAGTGTAGTCTACACTTTCATTCCAATTTGACAGGGGTACGTATGGCTGCATATATGTACAGTTGTGCTCATAAGTTCACATACCCTGGCAGAATTTGTGAAATATTGTTTCTTTTAAATATGACCGATGACTGAACAACAACCATCATTAATTTCTTTATGGTTATGTTTTGTTTAATGATCATGCTTTTCTGAAATGCTTGACTGTTTAATTTGAATCCCATTAAAATAAAAAATACAGATAATACTTCATGTTTTGATAATATGGGTAGAAGCAAAATCATGCATTGTAAAAATGCATTATACATAGGTAGAAGGGTTTTCCAGAATTTGAGGTCAACTTTGTGGGTGCGTATTATACATTGGTGCACATTATACACGAAAAATTACGGTATGTGCTAAAGCGCATCATCTGCTTCAAAGCCATTTAGATGTGTTCCTATAGATAGCCATTAATTAGATGAGAGAAGGGGATTGGGATAGGAGTGGTCAGCTGAAACAGCATGAGATAAGCAGATAATGTGATACCAGCTCTGACCAATACAATAGTACAATAAGATGCTTAACATTCAGTGACACCACCAAAAACGTTGTATTAATAAAATGGAATGGAATAGCCTTCCATCAAACTGCCCCAGGGCAGCTGTGGCTACACATGTAGCTTACCACCACTAGGGTGTGACTGAGCAGCAAATGAATCCATCCATCCATTTTCCGTATCGCTTACCCTCACTAGGATCGCAGCCGTGCTGGAGCCTATCACAGCTGACTCTGGGCAAGAGGCGGGGTACACCCTAAACATGTCCAGCCAATCGCAGGGCACATATAGACAAACAATCATTCACACTCACATTCACAATCACATTCACACTCACATTCACACCTATGGGCAATTTAGAGTCTTCAATTAAGCTATCATGCATGTTTTTGGAATGTTGGAGGAGACCGGCGTACCCGGAGAAAACCCACGCCGGCAGGGGGAGAACATAAAAACTTCACACAGGCGAGGCCGGTTTGAACCCGGCTCCTCAGAACTGTGAGGTACATGTGCTAACCAATCGTCCACCGTGCCGCGTGCTCATCTTGTGAACTCTAGAATAGTCTCCGTCTATTATAAAGACATCAAATGCCAGGCAGGGCCACTTAAAAACAGTGAGGCACAGTACTGAGGTGGTGTTCTCTGTGTATGTATCTTTGAAGGAGGGGGCTGTCGTTGGAGAGGCACTTGAGTCAGTTCCTAAAATATATTTTTGAGTGCTGCTACAAAGAGCATGAGACTGAAGCACATAGCACTTCAGGTGCTATAAAGCTCCATGTCGTGACCCCTGAGAGGATGTTGATCACGTTTCACAGCAATCTCATCTTCATAGGCCTAGAAGATGGAATGGTTCAAGAGTCATTCTATCATTCACTAACCACCACTTGAACCTCCAACCAAAGAAACCCAGGTACTCCCCAAATCCCAATTAATAAGAAAAAGGTTTGAAGTGGCTGCTCTTGACTCCGTGTCTGACGGTTTAATTGTAAATTTGGCAAGGCCCCTCTGGCAGCAATCTCCTCTACTTGATAGCTCTGCGACCCTGATTGAACTGAAAGGCCTCCTTTGCATACACATTTATTTTCAACAATGGTGTTCGAACGTATGTCCACTGACAGGCTGCGTCCTGCTCCTGCTGTCCCCAATTTGGTGGTAGGTAACAATCTTTTGTTCTCATATGTTATTGTTTAAAAGCAATGACAGCGAAGCCAAGCAGAAATACAGTATAGCAGGTTTTTTAGCAGTTATTGCTAAAAGGAATCATCAACGTGTGAACTAAGTAGTAAACTGATGGGATATGTTTTAAATGATTCTGGAAAACTTCTAAGAGAGTTGTTTCTTAATTGGTTGATAACGTATTTAAATAAAGAAGCTGCATTTTTAAATGGTAAATGAAGTCCACTTATAGTATGTAGCGCTATAACTACACCATCGCAGTGCCCAAAGTGCTTTTCAGATGCTCACAGATTCACCCATTCATGCACTTATTCGTATAGCAATGGCGGCTGGTGCCATGCAAGGCAGTGCCAGGCTCAATGGGAGCAATTTAGAGTTCAGTGATTTGCCCAAGTACACCATCCTTCCATCAAACCCCACGTTTTCCACTGTTTTATGCATAACATGGGTCAAAATGAGTCTATGACCTGGATTAAGTTTACATCTATGCCGTTTGTCGATTGAATACAATAGCCTTTGAACACCAAGCTGCTTGCAGAACGGATGGATTTCAATTTGCCGTCGGTGTGATGTAGTTTCGCCAATTAATATTCCAGAACCTGCTCATTTCGTGGTTGATAGACGCCCACTCATCTCCGGAAAAAATGGCTGAGAGACAATGGACTGCGTCTTGTGCAAAGCTTTGTATCACTTGCCAAAATCATGAGTTTAGGAATAAATGTCTTCAATTTATTTTGGGAGAAATTTCTAAGCATTTCAGAAAATTATGCTGTGTTCGGGCTGATTTCGTGGAGGATGACTTTGTAAACATACGTAAACATTCCCACACTGCTGGAAGTGCATTACCATGTTTTGAGCGAGCGACCAGCTGGGTGGCTGCCGCCAGCCCATGCAAATATAAAAGCACACACGGGTTGTGGTTGACAACAATACTTTACTATAGTTATAATTTATAAAGGAACTGTGGATTACATAGCAAAGCTGGGCAAGATTTGAGCTGTACCACTTGTTTTTAACCCTTCTTTTAAGCTGCAAACACAGTGATGCAGTGTCATGGTCACTGTTTTAGTTTAGATCATATTTAGTTTTGTTTCATGTTTTCCTGTGTCCGATGTTGTTCATGTCTTGAGTGCTTATTTAGTTATTATGTCCACCAGTTCTCGTCAACCCTATACCTTGTGGCAACCAATCAGCTCCCTCCAACCACTCGTGTCTTGTCCAGGTGTTCCTCGTTGTCTTGTCCATTCGTTTGTATTTTGCCCCCTGCTTTCATTCAGTCTGTGTTGCTGCATTGTCGTTTGTCAAATGTCATCAGTTGTCTTAGCCAATGTTTCCATATCCCGTCATGTTAATCATCCATCCATTTTCTGAGCCGCTTCTCCTCACTAGGGTCGCGGGCGTGCTGGAGCCTATCCCAGCTGTCATCGGGCAGGAGGCGGGGTACACCCTGAACTGGTTGCCAGCCAATCGCAGGGCACATAGAAACAAACAACCATTCGCACTCACAGTCATGCCTACGGGCAATTTAGAGTCTCCAATTAATGCATGTTTTTGGGATGTGGGAGGAAACCGGAGTGCCCGGAGAAAACCCACGCAGGCACCGTGCCGCCTTATGTTAATCAGTGGTCAGTATTTTGGGTTCCATGTTTCTATTAATTTGACTGAACATTTTTGCACTTTAATCTAGTATTTAGATTTTTTTCATGTGCCTTGTTTGTCATCTTTGTATTTGTAAATGAATCCCTTTTTGAGAATCCGGCACTCCCACCTTGCCTCCCTGCTTCCCTGCAATTGGATCCTTCACTTCCTTGCCTCCAACACCTTGAAAACCTGAACCTGACAGAATGCAGCAACCACAAAGGACCCAGCGGGAAACATGTCACTCTGGATGCCGTCGGTCTGCCTCCCAACGCCTTCAGCCTGCCGACCATGACTACCGTCCTCCAGTAAGCCCTATTGTTCTTTCTTCCCTCTCTTTTTCACCAGTGTCCTCCACTTTTCCTAGGTATTCATCAAGACCTAAAAGTTCCACTTTTTATTTTTTTAGGTTCAGATTTATCCGATTATGAAGATGCCGCCGATTTAGTTAACCTTCTTTTTGAGACCGAATCGGACTCTGATTTAGATTTTTACGTTTCATCCCATAATAATTTTTTAGTCCTAATCAGTTTCGATCACGCTTTCCCTTTTCCAATCCCTGTGAGTCCAAGCCCGAGTCATTTTCTTCTGACCTTTACTTGGGCACCCGTTTGGCCATTGTAGCATATCTTAGTTGAACAAAAATGTAATTAATTGAGGAGAAAAGAATAAGTTGGAAGCGACGCCTGCGTTACTTCCGGTTTAGCGTAATTTTAAATCACAGCGTTATAAATCAAGCTATTTTATCTAGTAGTAGGGGGCACCACATCACTTTTTAGATTTATAAAACTTCCGGACAAAGTCACGACACACCTTTTTTCATCAGTCTCGTAATTTGAAGGTTACTACATGAATTAGATAAGAGTTCTAGACAACCAGAGGGTTTTTTTTCTCAAACCCAAACACGCACAACAATGCAGGTAGTGAATTTTTGGGGAAATTTAATGATCTAACATGGGGAATCTACAGGGAAGCAATACAGAGAAAAAACACACACAAAACAAACAAAGAAGAGATTAACATTGGCAAAGGAAACTGGCTTGTGATGTGAGGGTGTGATGAGCGTGTCGTGACAATGCATATAGCTGGGGATTCCTGTTCTTGTTAATTTGAACCCAAATATGCACTAATCTGTACTTTTAGTAGACCGCAATGTTGGACTTGTGTGTCTTGACCACGATTGAGGCAGGCAAGTCGAGCTTCCGGGCGTGGGAACGGGTGCATTTGGCGGAGAGGAGGAAGAAAAAGAAAAGGAGCACAAAACGTTCCCAGGCAGGACGGCCGGAGCCGAGGTGTTTCTGCTCGCAAGATGTTCGGAGTGGGCGTGGGGTGCCCGCTTCTGTCCCCACGGAGTGTGCCCAGGCCCCAAAAAAGGGTAGCTTGGAGCGCTGACAGGATGTCCTGCTGTGGGGAAGGGTCCGATGTGTCCTCATCAACTCGTGGTGAGGTGGGGCGTCCTCTGGCTGGGCCAATCTTCGGGAAGTTGGTCGGACTAGACAAGAGCTCCGCCCGGGGATAGCTCCGGCCTTTTTTTGTTGTGCCTTTTGAGGAACGTCTGGGATCTGTTCCTTATTGGTGGGGCGGGGGGGGAGTGGAGACTGAGCTTTTGGCACTTTAAGTAGTTAGTATTTAGATTTTGTTTCCTTTCCCATGTGCCTTGTTTGCCATCTTTGTAAATAAATCAGTTTTTGAGAATCCAGCACTCCCGCCTTGCTTCTGCAATTGGGCTGTCCACTTCCTTGCCTTCAACACCTTGAAAACATGAACCTGACACTCAGTAGCGAAAAGGTGAAGCCAAGCACACTGCAGTCCATTAGCTGCATTATGCATGAATGTGAAAGTATTGGAAGATCAAAAATAATTTACAGTGACTGTATAATTTTCACCAAGGCTACAGACTTTAGTATGCTGTTTATTCACCAGCATTTTTATTGTTCTTAAGTCATTTCTTATACTGGCATGGCGATAGCATTTCTTAGCATTCACAAGCTATTTGTGAGGGAATTACTGTACTGGTTTTTAATAATTCCCTTAATTCCACAGTGTTAATGTCTGACTATTATTTCCACCAAAAGCAGGCATGGAGGAGAAGGTGGAGCTGTACAATCATTTTGTGTGAAGCCATGTATTCTTCTGCAACATCTGGCATGACACGTTCTCCCTATTAACATAACATTAACTTTAGAAATACTGGCACTAAGTGCATTTTTCAACATGAATAATGTAAATAACAGAAAATAATTTTTTTAAGATTCCGCTTGCACAAATTGAACAGCACATACTGTCTAATCCAGAAGTTACTAAAAGCCTTCCTTGCAAGAGTGCAGCGTGGTGGACAACAATGCCCAACTATAGGTGAGTGTTTCAATGATGCATGGAGGTTGTCAGATTAAAGCAACTCATTACACTTTGGTAGCACTTTGTCGAGCAGTGAAACACAATCAAACCTGAAGGATTGTTCTCTGGGGGAATGTTTCAAAGAGCTAACAGCCCTCTGACGATGACAAAATGAATAACATTAAATTTCCCCAAAGACCAAAACCTCATTAATACTCAAGTGTGTTTCAAGTTTTACGGTCGTTTTTATAGTATTGCTTACAATACTATAGATGCTTACATATACAACCCCAATTCCAATTAAGTTGGGATGTTGTATTAAACATAAATAAAAACAGAATACAATGATGTGCAAATCCTGTTCAACCTACATTTTAATGAATACGCTACAAAGACAAACTGATCAACTTTATTGTTTTTTGCAAATAATACTTTACTTAGAATTTTATGGCTGCAACACGTTTCAAAAAAGCTGGGACAGTTGGCAAAAAAGACTGAGAAAGTTGAGGAATGCTCATCAAACACCTGTTTGGAACATCCCACAGGTGAACAGGCTAATTGGGAACAGGTGGGTGCCATGATTGGGTATAAAAGGAGCTTCCCTGAATTGCTCAGTCATTCACAAGCAAAGATGGTGCGAGGTTCACCTCTTTGTGAACAAGTGCGTGAGAAAATAGTCGAACAGTTTAAGGACAATGTTCCTCAACGTACAATTGCATGGAATTTAGGGATTTCATCATCTATGGTCCATAATATCATCAAAAGGTTCAGAGAATCTGGAGAAATCACTGCACGTAAGCGGCAAGGCCGAAAACCAACATTGAATGTCTGTGACCTTCGATTCCTCAGGCGGCACTGCATCAAAAACCAACACCAATGTGTAAAGGATATCACCACATGGGTTCGGGAACACTTCAGAAAACCAATGTCAGTAAATGCAGTTCGGCGCTATATCCATAAGTGCAACTTGAAACTCTACTATGAAAAGCAAATGCCATTTATCAACAACACCCAGAAATGCCGCCGACTTCTCTGGGCCTGAGCTCATCTAAGATGGAGTGATGCAAAGTGGAAAAGTGTTCTGTGGTCTGACGAGGCCACATTTCAAATTGTTTTGGGAAATTGTGGACGTCGTGTCCTCCAGGTCAAAGAGGAAAAGAACCATTCGGCCAGTTATGGATGCAAAGTTCAAAAGCCAGCATCTGAGATGGTATGGGGCTGTGTTAGTGCCAATGGGTAACTTACGCATCTGTACCATTAATGCTGAAAGGTACATACAGGTTTTGGAGAAACATATGCTGCCATCCAAGCAACATCTTTTTCATGGACGCCCCTGCTTATTTCAGCAAGACTGCCAAACCACATTCTGCATGTTACAACATCGTGGCTTCATAGTAAAAGAGTGCAGGTACTAGACTGGCCTGCCTGCAGTCCAGACCTGTCTCCCATTGAAAATGTGTGGCGCATTATGAAGTGTAAAATATGACAACGGAGATCCCGGACTGTTGAACAGCTGAAGCTGTACATCAAGCAAGAATGGGAAAGAATTCCACCTACAAAGCTTCAACAATTAGTGTCCTCAGTTCCCAAACGTTTATTGAATGTTGTTTAAAAAAAAGGTGATGTAACACAGTAGTAAACATGACCCTGTCCCAGCTTTTTTGGTATGTGCTGCAGCCATAACATTCTAAGTTAATGATTTGCTCAAAATAATAAAGCTTATCAGTTTAACATTAAATATCTTGTCTTTGTAGTGTGTTCAATTAAATATTGGTTGAACATGATTTGCAAATATTGTATTCTGTTTTAAAGACAATGCCCCAACTTCATTGGAATTGGGATTGTAAAAATAAACTACTGAAATAATGTGGTTGTTGAAGTAAACAGTGCAACTTGAAACTCTACTATGTAAACCAAATGCCATTTATCAACAACACCCAGAAACGCCGCCGGCTTCTCTGGGCCTGAGCTCATCTAAGATGGACTCATGCAAAGTGGAAAAGTGTTCCTTGGTCTGACGAGGCCACATTTCAAATTGTTTTGGGAAATTGTGGACGTCGTGTCCTCCAGGCCAAAGAGGAAAAGAACCATTCGGCCTGTTATGGATGCAAAGTTCAAAAGCCAGCAACTGAGATGGTATGGGGCTGTGTTAGTGCCAATGGCATGGGTAACTTACACATCTGTGAAGGCATCATTAATGCTGAAAGTTACATACAGGTTTTGGAGAAACATATCCTGCCATCCAAGCAACATCTTTTTCATGGACGCCCCTGCTTATTTCAGCACGACTGCCAAACCACATTCTGCATGTTACAACAGCGTGGCTTCGTAGTAAAAGAGTGCAGGTACTAGACTGGCCTGCCTGCAGTCCAGACCTGTCTCCCATTGAAAATGTGTGGCGCATTATGAAGCGTAAAATTTGACAACGGAGATCCCGGACTGTTGAACAGCTGAAGCTGTACATCAAGCAAGAATGGGAAAGAATTCCACCTACAAAGCTTCAACAATTAGTGTCCTCAGTTCCCAAACGTTTATTGAATGTTGTTAAAAAAAAAAAAGGTGATGTAACACAGTGGTAAACATGACCCTGTCCCAGCTTTTTTGGAATGTGCTGCAGCCATAAAATTCTAAGTTAATGATTTGCTCAAAACAATAAAGCTTATCAGTTTAACATTAAATATCTTGCATTAAATATCTTGCATCTAACATTAAATATCTTGTCTTTGTAGTGTGTTCAATTAAATATTGGTTGAACATGATTTACAAATATTGTATTCTGTTTTTAAGACAATGCCCCAACTTCATTGGAATTGGGATTGTAAAAATAAACTACTGAAATAATGTGGTTGTTGAAGTAAGCAGACGTACACAGAATATGCACATTGGAGGAATGCTTCAATGAAAATCATGGTTATGATATTTTAACATTCACTGAACAAAAATATATGCAACACTTTTGTTTTTACTCCCATTTTGTTGTGAGCTGCACTCAAAGATCTACTGTAAGACTTTTTATATGTACACAAAAGGCCCATTGCTCCCAAATATTGTTCACTAATCTGTCTAAATATGTATTCTAAATAAGTGTTCTCCTTTGCTGAGATAATCCTCTTGACAAGTGTGGCATTTCAAGATGCTGATTAGACACCATAATTATTGCAAAGGTGTGCCTTTGGCTGCCCACAATAAAAGGCCACTCTAAAATGTGCTGTTTTACTGTAGCGGGGGAATAATGACATAAATCCAGTCAATATCTGTCGTGACCATCATTTGCAACACATTTATGACACAGGTGTGCCTTACGCTGCTTAAGTCTGCGATATGGTGTGGGAGACGAGGGTTGGGATTGTGGGGGTTTGGGATCTGAAAAACAAACAGTGTCTGGTCTGACCACCATTTACCTGAAGCAATGCAACACATCTCCTTCGCATAGAGAGGAGGTTGAGCAGGTCTTTGCTTGTCGCCTGTGGAATGTTGGTACACTCCTCTTTCATGACAGTGCAAAGTTCCTGGATATTGGCAGGTACTGGAACACACTGTCTTATTGTGATTCAGAACATCCCAAAAATGCTCAATGGGTGACACGTCTGGTGAGTATGCTGGCCATCAAAGAACTGGCATGTTTTCACCTTCCTGGAGTTGTGTTGTGACTGAAGGACACAACTGATCAACTCTCGGCGAAGGAGATTTGTTGCAATGTGTGCGCCAAATTGTCACTTATTTTCACTGCCCCTTCCTGGACCCCCAATACAGTAAAATTGCACGTCAGAGTGGCCTTTCATTGTGAGTAACCTGAGGCACTTCTTTGCAATAATCATGCTGTCTAATCAGCATCTTTCTTTGCCACACCTGTGAGCTGGGCGGATTATTTCGGCAAAGGAAAAGTACTTGCAAAAATAGATTTTATGATGGATTTGTGAACAGTCTTTGAGAGAAATAGGCCTTTTGTGTACCTAGAAAATATCTTAGATATTTGCCTTCCGTTCATGAGAAATGGAATTCAAAACAAAAGTGATGTTTTATATTTTCAGTACAATTACATTGTCTGGGTTCTCTGGCATGTCCTGTTACAATTATGTAGCCAAACAACCCATTAAAACAAATCTTATAAGGCCATGTTTATAAGTACGCAATAGTGGTTAGAATATCTGCATCACAGTCAACAGGTTCCGCGTGTGAACCTTGGCTCAAGCCCTCTTCTGTGGATCTTACATGTTTTCCTTGTACTTGTGTGGGTGGTATTCTGGCTTCAACCCACATTCCAAAAGCATGCATGTTAGATTAAATGGAGACTGTCATGGTCTGTGTTTTAGTTTACATTATATTTAGTTTTGGTTCTTGTTTTCCTGTGTCCCATGTTGTTCATGTCTTGTGTGCTCATTTGGTTATTGTCTCCACCAGTTCTCATCAGCCCTCTACCTTGTGCCAACCAATCAGCTCCTTCCAGCCACTTGTGTCTTGTGAGTTCTTTGTTCCCTAGTATTCCTTTGTTAATTTGCGTTTAGATTTTTGGATTTTATTTTGCGTTTGCCTCCATGATCCTTGTTTGCCTTTTGTGTTTTAGAAATTAAAATATCTTTTTTGAGAGTCCTGCACTCATGCCTTGCCTCCCTGCTTCCCTCCACTGATTGGCTAGACAATGGATAAGCAACGTCTGCACTCCCCTGTTCAAATGTTTTTTTTATATATAAATAAATGAGACCTTGATCATTTCAAAAATGTTTTCAACCATTACTGTGACTTATAACCTGTACGACTCAATTGTACAGACGTGGTTAAGATTGTTTCCTGCCACCATTGAGATCCCAGTTTAAGTCATCGAGCGGCAAGAACGTGAGCAAAAAAACAAACATCATCTTCAAGTGCTGCGATTGGCTGGTAACCAGTTCAGGGTGTACCCTGCCTCCTGCCCGATGATAGCTGGGATTGGCTACAGTACTCCCGCGACCCTTGTGAGGATAAGCGCCTCAGGAAATGGATGGATAGATGGATGGATCTTCAAGTGCTGACAGACAGTGAGAGGATGCACCAACGAACCATCCATAGAGCAGGACATCAATACCTTAAACTGCTCTCCGGGCGCTGGAGTAGCCCTCTGGTCCAATGTGTGCCACAGTCTGTGTTTGCTGTGTTCACAGCTGTGATAGGTTAAATGCAGATGGCACATTTTGTTTGCTGCATCTGCATGTATTCACCACAATAAGTATGATTCTTCTTGAGAAAGGAAAATAAAGTGATATAATGTGGTTGCACCAGTGTATATAACTGGGGATGTGGCTGTGTTCAGGAATCAACCAATCCTGTTCAAACTCATGGTAATTGGGAGTCAGCACAAGCCAGCCAACAGTTTAATGATATGCCAACATTTGGCATATTCCATCCAAATGCGACATTACTTAAAAAGAAAATAAGCAAGTTTTCCAGTGGTAAAAAATATGTTGAACAGAAATAATCTGCTTAAAGCAAATTTCCCACATCTTTGTATTTTCATTTCCTTTTGTGAGGTTGTGAAATTTAACAGTGCAGATGACATACAGGCCACAGATGTCCGTATCCTCTGTTTGGCTGTCCTGGTGTCGAAGAAAACCATCGTGTGAGTTTTTCTGATGGCATCATCTATTCCTCATTCCTCATTGGATGTGTTTGGCTGTGTGCCTGCATTGCAATGAACACAAAAAAAAAAAGGTTATGGGACAACTAAGAACAAATGAACATGCAATTAGATCATGTTTATGTTGATCTTGACATGTTATGATACTTTAGGTGCATTGTAGGTATGCTTGCATTAACATGTTTCCTGATCATTCCAGGCAGGTGAACACATTCAAATTACAACCATGTAAGTGACATCGAATCTTACTTTACTCATGCAAGACAAAGAAAAGAAAACGATTGGCAGACAGAAAGTGGGCAGCTCGAATGATAAGAGGACCACAGCAGGTCAAAGTGTCATCATGTGGGTGGTGAAGGATAGAGTGCAAATCATTAGTAGTTGCCAACTCGAAGATACTTTCGTTATGTGTGTATCCATATTTAGTTCATATTTAGTGGGGTCTTAACACAAAAACAAAACTTAACTTTTGTGCATGCCGCCTGTCCTAAGGTACCGGTAACATTTTTATTTGGGTTTGCTTTCATAGATTCCTCGAGCCTCCAGTGTGCTTCCTTAATATGTGTGTTTCTCTGAAAGCTCTCCATGTCAAATTAATATAAATATACAGTGAGAAACTAAGGTTGGTTCAAAACCTTTAAGGTTGTGTACAGGAACAAAGTCAGCAGCGATTCAACTGAGATAACCATTTGTTTGTACTGTTTTCAGTGAGCTGCCTATTAGCAATGATGTCTTACAGTGTGTAGTGTATACAAGTTAAATAAAGATGTAATTAATTCAGGAGAAAAGAATGAGCTGTTTTACTTCCGGTTTAGCGTCGTTTTAAATTACAGCGTTATAAATCAAGCAATTTTATCGCGTAAAAGGAGGCATCACGTCACTTTTTATGTCGATAAAATTTAGGGGAAGTAATGAGAAATGTCTTGTAATCTGAAGGTTGCTAAACTTTCTGAAATTTTGATAAGAGTTCTAGACGGCCTGAGGTTTCTTTCGTCGAACCCAAACACACACACCAATGCAAGTAGTGAATTTTATGGAAAGTTTTAATGATCTAACATGGGGAATCTACAGGGAAACAATACAGAAAAACGCAAAACAGACAAACATTGGCAAAGGAAACTGATTTGTGATGTGAGATTGGTAGAATGAGCGTGTAGTGAATGCATATATCTGGGGATTCCTGTTGTATTTAATTTAAACCCGAATATGCACTAATCTGTACTTTTAGTAGACCGCAATGTTGGATTTAAGTGTCTTGAACACGATTGAGGCAGGCAGGTCAAGCTTCTGGGTGTTCGGCCGGCCCGGTCCCCACGGGGAAACGGTGGATTTGGCAGAAAGGAAGAAGAAAAAGGAAAAAAAGGAGCCGAAAAAGTTCCCAGACAGGACAGCTGAGCGGGCGCAGGATGGTCCGATGTGAGGTGGCGAGGTGGGCGTCCTGCCTGGGCCAGTCTTCGGCAAGTTTGTCAGATGAGACAAGAGCTGACGCCGAGATTAAATGGTTATCAGTCCAGGATGTACAGTATGCTAACTCTTACCCCAATGCCCACAATCCACTCACCAGTAGGTACCCTGGTACAACTCTACTCGCTATGGATTCTTTTCGATAGGCAAAAGCAGATAGTGCGATATACTGTGAAATACTATTTCTCGATTCTGGTCAGCTGTGGTTCCAAGTGCACCAAAGCGATATACAAAATAAGGGTGGCACAAACCACTGTTGGTTGTACATTGATTCAACAAATCTTTCATCACCACATAATTTTTGAGGACAAGAAATGTCTAAATGAAACAAACACACTAACATTAGCTTAACCTATTGCGGGACCTTAGCTCTGGTCACCGCTGTATAGTCTCTATTTTCCTGCAGTGGCCTGTCTTTTTGCCAGCTACAGTCTTCTCTTAAATAAAAATCATGGCCAACAAACCACATGGTCAGGAGTAAATATACAGTAGGCGACCCTCATTTTCCTTTGTTATTGCTATTCTTCAGGCCGTTTTCCTGCTCCAGCAGATACGTTCAGTTTTTGTAATATTGTGCTGTTGGAAAGTGCCACAAGTCAATTGGGACTGGCTCCATTCAATGTTATTTGACTTTGAATTTACAAGTCAGTTGCCCCAAATTGTATGAATGTAACCCAGCAATTTCCAACCATTTCTATGGACCCCCTTTCACATTCTCAAAAATGTTGTCAGGAATAGCACGCTCCCAATGTTTATAAACATGCAGTAATGATTAGCATATCTTGGATTGTGAGCACCCCTGGTTGGACATAGTGACAGTAATTTTGTTAACCTGTTGAAAGAACTACCTAATCTTTGGTTTCCTTGATAGGTCTTGACCATTCTTATCTTGTGATTAATGCCTAAGGCAATATTTAAATACAGCTCCTGGTGATATTTGGACACATCATCAGTAATAAATCAGTGGTCACAGGTTGTTTCAGGTCATTGATCGTCAGACACGATCGCCCGTGGGACCAAGCCGCTTTTTTTCAATTCACATGTTGCTCCACGGATCCCTGCAATTGATCCACAGCCCTGCAAGGCCTTTTCTGTGGCCTCCAGGATGTTCTTGGTGGTTCCGTTCATACCAAGGAGCTTTGTCTCTGCTGTAATGAGTAGCCCGCAAAGCCTCACCAACCTCACAACAGGCTTTCCAACCATTGCTCTGGCATCCAACAAGAAGCTGTGCATATTTTTTTCTTCAATCTGATCTTCCCAGGGGAATATAAATTCCAACAGAACCACCTATTTGGTTGACTCTGGTGTTAAGACAATATCTGGGCAGAGTGAAGTGGTTGAGATGTTGGCTGTGAACTTGAGCTGTCTTCCGAGGTCAACTTGAAGCTGCCAGTCATGAGCAGTGGTGTGGAGCCCTTCTGTAGAACTGGGCTGATGTTGAGCCTTCTCACCTGCTGCGATGAAAGTGATTGCTTTTATGGGGGCGACCTGGGACTTGCTGTTCTGGATTACTGAAATAAATGTTAAACAAATCTACGTATGTTGACCTATATAAATTGAGAACATATTCTTTATTTCTTCTTTATTCTATTTACATGTACGCCACAGCATACCAAAGCATTTTAGAACACTTTGGCAGTGAAGTGTAGTGGACAGTTATAAGCAATGATGTGATTATTGTAGAATGTACTGTAGCAATGTAAGGTGCTTAACACAACTGTAACTTAATGTGATTACATCAGTGATGTTTCACCATTCCATTTCCTTTATAACATAATACGATAGCCTCTGTATTTACAGCTATGGGAGGAGCACGGCAATTGGAGCTATTGATCAGGTTAAATGATAGCCTTTTGCGAACGCTGAAGGGAGGTTTTCTCGGCTGTCCCCGGTTCTATCTGATGACCCGTAAAATCGATGACCTGGCTGCAATCTCCCAGGTGACTTATCACATTCCATTTATCTTGCAAGGCTTTGTGGGTCAGCCTTGTGACTGAAGACAGGATATGCTATGCCATTACACACACACTCACACACACACACACCTACACACACACACACACACGCACACATTATTTTACACTCTCCGTGAGCATCCATAAATGCTGTACAATTCTGGAGGGGCTACATGGAGGGTCTTGTTCCCTTGGAAACCATATTTTTCTCTTCTCCAAAATGAACTCCATTCTTAGGTCACCCGCTGAGTGGGTGATGAAAATAGATCATTACACAGAGAAGGCATCTCAACTATTACAAAATTGACAGCTGTTCACTGATGCTTACATAGTATTTTTTTATTTTTTATTTTTTTGTAGCTATAGACTGAGCAAAAAAATTGAAATTTGTTAATTATAGTGTATTGGTAATGCAGAAACATTCATCTAAAATGTTTAATTAAGGTATTTGTTATGGTTAAATGTCAAGTTAAGTCCAGTATAACCATAAAGCTTGAACAAAATCTTTTCAGGGATGCTGAAAAATGTTATTAATCAGTTCCAGTGTCAATAACTGTTTAAAGTAAGGTTTAACATTCTTTATGTCTCACAGGTCATCCCATAAGATGATAGCTGTACGATAGACTTTGTGGCAGTAGCAGTGTTTTTTTTTATTACATTTTTTTAATGCACGATTCACTCACACTTCAGTGACAAAGTGGGCTTCACGATCAAAAGTGGGTTGCCTTGCACTCTCAATCTGAAGGACAGGATAAGGTCATTATGTTGACCTGGTTTTTATAGCAGCCACTTGGACTGAAATCACAGAAAATGACACCAGCCCCTCTAAAGAGCCTTTCACTAAGCGAGCCTGTAGACCTGGTCACAGTGAGTGTTAGATGAGCTTATTAATCATGCACTGCACCAGAGACACAGTCAGCAGCTCAGAGAATCCAATACAATGACTCAGTCATATTTGAACGATAAGAGCATTAATTTCAAATTGACAGAGAATGTACTAGAATACTTAAATTGCACCCGAGTTTTATATATGTACACATTGATTGATTATTGTTTAAATTTGAATAATTTTAGTATATACAGTATTTGCCAGTATATTATGGAATCAGCATATTTTCCAAAGAAAATCACGTATAGCCACTTAATCATGATTTTGACCTTTTAACATAATTAGATTGTCTGAGTTCTCCTATATGTCCTGTTAAAATTATGTTGCCAAACAACCTATTAAAACACATCTTATAATGCCATGTTTATAATTACCCAGTTTTGGGTAGCACATTTTATTTATTTATTCATTTTTTTTATATGGACATCACAAAAAGATTGGACGAACCAGTAGCATTGCTTCACGTGTTTCATTGTGAGTGCTAATTCCTAACACTTGGCCACGGGAGGTTTATTAGAAGGTAGATAAAATACAAGAAGGTAGAAAAACATCTGCATCACAGTTAAGAGGTTCTGGGTGTGAATTTCGCCTCAAGCCCTCCTTTGTGGAGTTTACATTCTCCCCGAACTTGCAAGGGTTGTATGCTTGTGCTTAAATGCTAGATCAATAGACTCTAAATTGCTCTTAGTTGTGAATTTGAATGTGCATGGTTGTTTGTCTACTGTATACTGTATGTGCCCTGTGATTGAGTGATTGACTGGCGACCATTCCAGGGTGTAACCGCATCTGCCTCACTCCCATAATAAGATGGGATAAGCTGTAACTCACCTGCAACAGTATTGAGAACAAACACTGGAAAATTAATGGATGGATGTTTATGGCTATCTCTAATTGCAGCTACAGCCCTTTAGACCACACCTCCTCTACTCACTTTGGACAGGACCAAACACACACACTGCACTGAAGTGTCCATAATGTATTATTATTATAATAATTTGAGCAGATGATGAACAATAATTGCAGTATATTTAGTAAACAGAGTCTGACTGATGAATACAAGTCGATAATGGCATTGTGACCTTTGTGGATTCATGTATGTAGCTCAGCATTTCTGTTTCAGCATTTCAAAACATTAAAACGTAGACATCCAGCAATGGGTCTGAAAGCAGCTCTATTTTTCTGAGCCTAATAACAGCATTTTTGTTGTGTTTCTATGACATACAGTGGGCACGGAAAGTATTCAGACCCCCTTAAATGTTTCACTCTTTGTTATATTGCAGCCATTTGGTAAAATCATTTCAGTTATTTTTTTCCTAATTAATGTACACACAGCACCCCATATTGACAGAAAAAAACAGAATTGTTGAAATTGTTGCAGATTTATTAAAAAATAAAAACTGAAATATCATAAAGCCATAAGTATTCAGACCCTTTACTATGACACTCATATTTAACTCTGGTGCTGTCCATTTCTTGTGATTATCCTTGAGATGGTTCTCCACCTTCACTGGAGTCCAGCTGTGTTTGATTATACTGATTGGACTTGATTAGGAAAGCCACACCCCTGTCTATATAAGACCTTACAGCTCACAGTGCATGTCAGAGCAAATGAGAATCATGAGGTCAAAGGAACTGCCTGAAGAGCTCAGAGACAGAATTGTGGCAAGGCACAGATATGGCCAAGGGTACAAAAAAAATTATGTTGCACCTTAGGTTCCTAAGAGCACAGTGGACTCCATAATCCTTAAATGGAAGACGTTTGGGAAGACCAGCCCCTTCCTAGAGCTGGCCGTCCGCCCAAACCGAGCAATCGGGGGAGAAGAGCCTCGGTGAGAGAGGTAAAGAAGAACCCAAAGATCACTGTGGCTGAGCTCCAGAGATGCAGTCGGGAGATGGGAGAAAGAAAGAAAGTCAACCATCACTGCAGCCCTCCACCAGTCGGGGTTTTATGGCAGAGTGGCCCAACGGAAGGCTCTCCTCAGTGCAAGACACATGAAAGCCTGCATGGAGTTAGCTAAAAAAAACACCTGAAGGACTCCAAGATGGTGAGAAATAGGATTCTCTGTTCTGGTGAGACCAAGATAGAACTTTTTGGCCTTAATTCTAAACGGTATGTGTGGAGAAAACCAGGCACTGCTCATCACCTGTCCAATACAGTCCCAACAGTGAAGCATGGTGGTGGCAGCATCATGCTATGGGGGTGTTTTTCAGCTGCAGGGACAGGACGACTGCTTGCAAGCGAAGGAAAGATGATTGCGGCCAAGTACAGGGATATCCTGATATCCTTTCTTTTTTAATAAATTGGCAAAAATTTCAACAATTCCATTTTTTCTGCCAATATGGGGTGCTGTGTGTACATTAATGTGGAAAAAAATGAACAAATGATTTTAGAAAATGGCTGCAATATAACAAAGAATGAAATATTTAAGGGGGTCTGTGTCATGGTGTGAAGTCAGATGTGAGTTGGATTAAACCCAAGAGCAGACTGAGGCAGAGAGAGTAGATTTTGAGTGGTTTACTGAGGGTTGACACAGGGTAAGGATTTCCAAGACGCGATGGTAGACCGTCAGGACAAGGCGTGAGCAGGAAGCGGGAACGTGAACAGGTGGTGTGGCTTGACGCCGTGGCTGGAGCAGACTGCGAGGCGGGGCAGGCATGGGAGGAACACTGGAGACGGAAGAGAACAAACTCAGGCGAGTACAGATGCGGGTCGTCTGATAGTTACTTGCATACCACAAAAACCTGGAAGTACGAGCGTCGGCCAGTCACAGACAAGTGTCAATACTCAGTCAAAGGGGGAGAGGGAGAGACAAGTTAGTTATCTTTCTCTACCTTTAAATTTCATCCAATCAGAAAAAAAATTCATAAAATAAATTTGGAAACATGTTTTACTGTACATTCATTGGTCCCACCTTTCAGATATGAACGTGACACTACCAATGAAAGCATTTATTTTATAATGTAGAGCAAAAATGTCAAACTCATTTTTCTCATGGGCCACATTATAGTTATGTTTTCCCTCAGATGGCTGGCCCGTTATGAGTGTGAAACCATATAATTGTTTAATCGCCTCATCATTTTATTAAATATGTAGTACAGAACAAATTGATGGATAACTAGTTGTGAAATAAGAAGTCATGGATAATAGTAGTGGCGGCACGGTGCCGACTGGTTAGAGTGTCAGCCTCACAGTTCTGAGGTGCGGAGTTCAATCCCCGTCCCCGCCTGTGTGGAGTTTGCATGTTCTCCCCGTGCCTGCGTGGGTTTTCTCCGGGCACTCCGGTTTCCTCCCACATCCCAAAAACATGCATTAATTGGAGACTCTAAATTGCCCGTAGGCATGACTGTGAGTGCGAATGGTTGTTTGTTTCTATGTGCCCTGCGATTGGCTGGCAACCAATTCAGGGTGTACCCCGCCTCCTGCCCGATGACAGCTGGGATAGGCTCCAGCACTCCCGTGACCCTAGTGAGGAGAAGCGGCTCAGAAAATGGATGGATGGATAATAGAAGTATAGTAATAGTTCAACTATTGTTCAAGCTTCTGTCAAAAGGGTTTTGGTAACAAATGCTTAAAATAGCTCAATATAATTATGTATTACACATGAAAATTTTAATTGTTTCACGGAGAAGCCCTGTGGTTCTGGTTACCCAATTTAAACATGCACATGGGTTTGGGTATATCAATATACATTCTGTTCAACACTGTTCCATCGTGTAGTTTAAAAATAACAATGGGTTACAATAGCACAGTATCCAACAGCTCCTCAGTATTTATTTATACAAACACACACACAGTTACTCTTCCGCATGTACATGCAAGACACAAACAAATGCAGGACTAGCCCAATTCCTTTCATTCTCTTTTCTCTCTCAATGCATGTTTGTTTTTTGAGTAGGTCCCTTCATCATGTTTGCATTGACAAAACATTGATGCGCTCCAGTGATACACGTTCAGTTAAGGTTCCTTTTCATGTGTGCATGACACAAAATGGTTGGTTCCAGTGTGGCCAACAATATCTCCTTTCATGACCTTAACTCCACGGAAAGCATGTCAATAATCTTGAGTCAGTGGGTGGTTTCTTAGCATTGCTGTGATCATCCGTCTAAACAGAAGACAGCTCTGTTATGCTCCCATCCTAAGAAAGGGAGACAAAGATGGTTGAAAGAGATAATGAAGTAGTCATCAAATGGACTGGACAGCAAGAGTACCTGTTAGGGCTTCGCAAGATGGCAAATAAAAAAATAAAAAAATTTAAAAAAAGATCACGATTAATTGTTTTCATATCATCCAATCTCGATTATTATCGTGATTTTTTTATATTGTTGTTAAACTTTTTTTTTTAAATAGCCATCTTTGAAGCACCTGTACTAGGGAAAACTCAAGCAAGAGACGAGTTCAACTTTTGAATAACATCTTTAACATCTCTTGAATAACAGTGCACTACTTTGAAGTCCTGCGTATTTTTGGAAGTAGACGAGATACAAAATAAAAAAACTGCCCCCTAGGGGATAATGAAGAGATCTTGGATTGTAAACATTATCATTCTCCAGTTATGATATTACATACCCTGTTAATATTATTGCTACTTCAAATGGGCATCATCTTTAATAATACAGATTAACTAGTATTGGCATTTTACAAACCACCTGAATAATTATGACACGATTGATTGATTGGTTGCATTGATCTGTTGGCCTCACCGCTAGCAGTGACTAACTGCTAATGCTACATGTGTTGTGAGTGACAGGTTGTGCTCACTTCCATTTTTGGGGTGATGTTACTTCTTCAAATGAATAAACAAAGTGTTGCCCCTTTTTGAGGGCGCCGACATACCTTGCACATCTGCTATTTAACATATTGCGCCACGTCGCTTTGGGGACACCGCCACACAACCGACGTCGGGCACTCGCAGAGCGGCCAACTGGCCGCCTCCATCGCCAGAGCGAGGATGGGCCGCCGCCGACTCAGCAGGCTGCGTGGGAGTACGTCTGAGTCGGCATCTCGATCTCGCTACAGGGTGGGCCAGCTGAGGAGGCGTGGTTTCTGTTTACTCCCGCAACTTGCAAATGGAAGTGGAATAGGGAAAAGATGACTCTGATTGGTTGCTGTCACACACATTTTCGCCATGTTAGATTAAGGAAATACGCTGATCACTGAGATTGATGTGAAATTTATCACAATCTCTGATCTCGATCATATAATCGCCCAGCCCTAGATCCACATTAGCTAATAGCAACGTGAGCCTCATCTTTAAGGAACTCACAGAGTACACCAAATATTGTGAAAACCATCTCATTACATTGCACTGCCTCTCCTTGTTTAAACACTGTAGGTGAGTGATCATGGTCCCACTTTTCAGGAAGTATCAGGCTCTTTGCAGGCAGCAGGAGCTGGAACCAGCCACTATAGAAGCTGTGGTCTGAGCACTGAGAATGTGTTTGAGCTCAGAATCTGATACCATATGCAGAAGAAATGAGATTTGAGTCTTTAGTGACCACCAAAGCCATAGAAAACATGCCTCACTTCTATTTATTTTTGGGTAAGTTGGTGTGAGGGAAGCTAGGAGGCTGAACAAATCCATTTGCCAAGTTCTTGCAGAGATGGGAATGAAATAAGCCAATCGTAGCTCTGTAAAGAATTAAAACCACCTCTACAAATAGCTCCAATATTTGCGTAGTGCCTCGGAGTTGGAGTTTCACAGCGTCTGGGTTTCCTGTGCAAATAAACAGTGGAACAGTCCACAAGTGTGGAATGCCCCCCCTTATCCCTGAGGTGAAGCCCACTTCGTTGTTACTGCCTAATCAGGATCACTCTCCACAGAGAACTGATCAGATAAAGCTATATGATAACGTCTTCCTATATGGAGTTCTTGAATCAGCATCTCAGACCTGTGGAGACTGCCACAGTGTTTGCCAGCTCTGAGTTAATCCACTTCCTTGACCTCTCGCACACACTTGCAGCAATCACAGGAACGTCTTAGCGCTGAGGAAATTGACAGATGTTGGCGTGACCGGCCAATACTTCTGTTTGAGGACAGTTAAGGTAGAAGAAAGGTGATGGACTAAAAGGTAATGTTTCAGTACATGGAGCAGGAATGGTTTTAAAATGAGTTTTAGGCTGTATCCCTGTGGAAAGCATGCAAAAAGATCTACAGGGCAGGCTTCATAAATAACTTACACAGGAGTTAACCAGCCATCATTGCAATGGGAAGAAAAAAAACAGGCAATTGAAACTTTCAAAAAGGAAGATGGCTGGAGCTGTTGCTACTGATGCTGCAGTGGCTACAGCATCAAAACAAAGCGTCTGCCTCACAGTTCTGAGGACTGGGGTTCAAATCTTCTGTGTGGAGTTTGCATGTTCGCCTGTGTGGGTTTTTTTCAGGTTCTCCGGTTTCCTCCCACATCCCAAAACATGCATGATATGTTAATTGAAGACTCTAAATTGCCTGTAAGTGTGAATGTGAGTGTGAATGGTTGTTTATTTACATGCGCCCTGTGATTGGGTGGCGACCAGTTCAGTGTGTACCCCGCCTCTCGCCCAGAGTCAGCTGGGATAGGCTCCAGCATGCCCGCGACCCTAGTGAGGAGAAGCGGTATGGAAAATGAATGAATGAAAGGTTGCATCCTATTCATTATTGCTAGTTCCTGAAGAAGTCGGCCTGTCAAGTGGGCTGTTAATATGACCCAGGTTTCCCATGGAAAAGATCTAAACACAGCGGTTCATCAAAATGGAGGACATGCCTGTGTGTTAAGTGTTTAGCCTGGCCATAACTTGTTCCAATAGGAAATATAATGCTGTGCTACAAAATTTTACAATTACTGCATTGGTTGCCACAGTGCAGTAGTGGTTAGCACAACTGTCTCAATGTTTCTGCGGTACTGGGTTGGAAGCTGTGTTCTGGTCTTTGTGTTTAGAGATTGGAAGTTCTCCCTATGCTTGCATAGGTTTTCTCCAGGTATTCCAGCTTCCTCCCAACACCCAGAAATATGCATGTTAGGTTAATTGAATATTACACAGTGAGGAGCTAGGACACATGCTATACCAGTAGTCCCCCAACATTTTTTCTGCCACAGGTCGGTTCATGCCAGTACATGTTTTGCCGACTGGCATCCATTTATCGCCATGGTGGCGCTGGTGGGGGGTGGACGAACCTTTACGATCGCGCATCGCCAAATTTTAGTCGATGGACCGTGGGAGGAGGGCGGTATTTTGGGGGGGGGGGGGGGGGGGGGGGGGGGCTGAAGTCACCCTAAAATAGGCCTAGCGACACCACTGATCAATATTGTCCATAGGTGTAATTGATTGTTTGTGTCCTAAGATTGACTGGTGATTAGTCCAGGGTGTACAACGCCTCTCACCCAATTTGGGATAAGCTCAAACTTACTAATGACCATAATGAGGATAAGTGATTTAAAAAGAAAAAATGAAAAAAAAAAGATAGATGTATTACTGGTATTGCATAAAGCAGAGTCACATTAGGGGTTTTCCCACCGTGGGAACCTTTGCAGGAAAATACAGAGTTACCCTGGTAGCTTGAGTTCCGCGTATCCCCACCGAAAAAAAACTACCACGGTACGAAAGGTTTCCCCTGGATTATTTCGTTCCTCCTGGCAGGTAGGGTCTTCTGAGACCCACCAGGAACTCTTTGAGTGGGCGGGCTGTGCTGAAAAACACTGATTGGTTGACAGACATCTGTAGGCATTTACTTTTTTATTCACAGAGCCACCATTTCTGGATGCGGCATCAAGGCTAGAAATAAGAGGATTAAGATACATTGAAAAGCAAAACTTCCAAACACCGATCTTTACAGTTTCCAAGGAGCAGGCTGGATAAACTCTGTAATCACCGAGCTTACGTCGCAGGGGCAAAGCCATGCTTGGCGGCGAGTGCTGGCCTGAATGGGAATTGTTAGTGAATTAAGAAGTCTGTAGATACACACAGACAGAGGGAAGTTAAACAATACCATCTAAATATGTATTTTGGGAACTTTAAACTCCAAATGACTAGATTTTTTACCTGAAGAGTTGTGATTGTAAACATCCACAGGGATATAGCCCCTACAGAAGGTTGCTGCTGTCAGGAAAAAAGGGGAAAAAAAGGAAATGCAAAAAGGGAAGACAAGAAAATACCAAACTTTTCAAACAAAAAAAAGATACAAAGCACGGAAAAAGTTAGTAACAAGCGTTCAAGACTATTTATTGTAGTTTAATTTTGAAAAAAAGTACAGTTGCAGTGAGTTTCATTGTCTGTACAGTTTTTTTTTTTTCAGGATAATGTACTCTTGGAATGTGAAATGCACTGAACCTAACTGTTTTGGTGGAGGATGGTTTGCTTATTGATGGAGAGAACAGTCTTTTTCATTTGTGAATATTAGGTTTATTTAAATTGCCATTTATTTCAGTAACACCAATGTTTAAATATTATATTGTCTTGTGCAAAATGAACCAAATTTTCATGCTATTTGTGAAAATTCTTACCATGTACATCTCGCTGGTACAGTCAGTGACGCGAAATATTCAATAGAGAATAGTAGCATACAAAACACACATGGTGTCACAACTTCTTTTGTTCTGGTTTACTCGTGATAAACCCAGTGAATACTATAGAAAAAAATTTATTTCTGTGGCCATATCATTTTGTAGAAATCTGCGGAGTATTCAACAATTCTGTGAGTGTAAGGGTACTGAAATAAATAGGGAAGTCGAAGATGTCCTATTATTTACTCAGGAACTCATGACACGATTTGCCTTTTTTCTCACTTGAGCCCCAGCCCCCCAAAATTTCTGTGCACGTCCCTGTCCAGAAGTGTATATAGAATCAGAATCATTTTTATTTGCCAAGTATGTCAAAATGTCCGGTAGTTGGAGCCATTCTAGTACGACAACAGACAGTCAATACTTTAGAGACATAAAGACATTGAGAAAAACACTGAGCAATAAAAGGTTGCTCATAATCTGGTAATGCCGGTATTTATTTATTTATTTATTTTTTTATGCAGAGTACTCTAGCAATTGGAGCAGTTTGAAATAACTAATAGAACAATAGTCTGGTGCAATGACCATTGTGCAAAGGGCACCGAGACTTCAAGAAATATATGCAGTTTAAAGTGACTAGTAGTGTGATAATATGGGACAATGTCGATTGTGCAAATATTGCAGATGCTACTCGGGCACATGAGTTGCCAGTATTGGTCAACAACAGATATTCCAATGGTGCAGCGTGGCGCGACTGCTACAGTGAGTGCATGAGTAATGTATAATTGGCTCGATATATATGTGACAAAAGACAAAAAATTGGCAGCATGTTGCAATGGAATTGTAAGTTAACTGTTTAAGAAGTTAATGGCAAGAAGGAAGAAGCTGTTGGAATGTCTGATTATTTTAGTTTGCATTGTTCGGTAGCGCCTATCTGAGGGAAGGAGCTGGAAGAGGTGGTGACCAGGATGTGGAGGGTCCAAGAGGATTTTGCATGCTCGTCTTAGTTCTGGCAGCGTGTAAATCCTTAAGGGTGGGTAGGGGGTTACCGACAATCTTTTCAGCAGGTTTGATTGTCTGTTGCAGTCGGAGTTTGTCCTTTTTTGTAGCGGCACCAAACCAGACTGTGATGGATAAACACAGGACTGATTCGATGACTGCTGTGCAGAACTGCCTCAGCAGCTCCTGTGGCAGGCCGTGCTTCCTCAGAAGCCGCAGGAAGTACATCCTCTGCTGGGCCTTTTTGAGGAAAGCGGGTACTTAGGTAGAAAGAGACGAGAAAACCACAGAACCTAAAATTTAATGTGGGGACTTTGAATGTTGGGACTATGACAGGAAAGGTTCGGGATTAGGAAAAAGGTTGATATGTTATGTGTTCAACTGAATTCTAGTTGTGATAAGATGCCTGAGGAATGGAGAAAAATTGTGCTGGTGCACATTTTTAAGAACAAGGGTGATGTGCAGAGCTGAGGGAACTATAAAGGAATAAAGTTGATGAGCCACACAATGAAGTTATGGGAAAGAGTAGTGGAGGCTAGACTCAGGACAGAAGTGAGTATTTGTGAGAAACAGTATGGTTTCATGCCTAGAAATTTGCCTTGAGGGTGTTTATAGAGAAGTACAGAGAAGGTCAGAAGACATTGTGTCTTTGTAGATCTAGAGAAAGCCTATGACAGAGTACCCAGAGAGGAACTGTGGTACTGTATGCGGATGTCTGGAGTGGCAGAGAAGTATGTTCGAATAATACAGGATATGTAAGAGGGCCGCAGAACAGTGGTGAGGTGTGCTGTAGGTGTGGCAGAGGAATTTAAGGTGGAGGTGGGACTGCATCAGGGATCAGTCCTGAGTCCCTTCCTGTTTGCTGTGGTGATGGATAGGCTGACAGATGAGGTTAGACTGGAATCCCTGTGGACCATAATGTTTGCAGATGACATTGTGATCTGCAGTGAAAGCAGGGAGCAAGTGGAGGAACAGAAAGGTGGAGGCATGCACTGGAAAGGAGAGGAATGAAGATTAGCTGAAGTAAAACAGGATATATGTGCATGAATGAGAGAGGTGGAGGGGGAAGAGTGAGGGTACAGGGAGAAGAGATAGCGAAAGTGGAGAACTTTAAATACTTGGGGTCAACAGTTCAGAGCAATGGGGAGTGTGGTAAGGAAGTGAAGAAACTGGTCCAAGCAGGTTGGAACGGTTGGAGGAAGGTGTCAGGTGTGTTCTGTGACAGAAGAGTCTCTGCTAGTAGGATGAAGGGCAAAGTTTATAAGACAGTGGTGAGGCCAGCCATCATGTATGGATTAGAGACAGTGGCACTGGAGAGGCAACGGGAGGTGCAGAGCTGGAGGTGGAGGAAATGAAGATGTTGAGGTTCTCTCTCGGAGTGACCAGGTTGGATAGGATGAGCTAATCAGAGGGTCAGCCAAAGTTAGATGTTTTGGGGACAAAGTTAGAGCAGACTTCGATGGTTTGGACACGTGCAGAGGAGAGAAAGTTATTATATTGGTAGAAGGATGATGAGGATTGAGCTGCCAGGCAAGAGAGCTCAAGGAAGACCAAAGAGAAGGTTGATGGATGTCGTGAGGGAAGACATGAGGGCCGTTGGTGTTAGAGAGGAGGATGCAGGAGATAGGCAACCATTCAAACTTACATTTAAACCATCATTAAACCCATGCTGCCTACGCAGAAATCAGGTGAGCGAACCAGTGCACATTGTTCCAAATAATCCATCCATCCATCCATCCATCCATTTTCTGAGCCGCTTCTCCTCACTAGGGTCGCGGGCGTGCTGGAGTCTATCCCAGCTATCATCGGGCAGGAGGCGGGGTACACCCTGAACTGGTTGCCAGCCAATCGCAGGGGACAAAAACAAACAACCATTCACAGTCACACCTTCGGGCAATTTAGAGTCTTCAATTAATGCATGTTTTAGGGATGTGGGAGGAAACCGGAGTGCCCGGAGAAAACCCACGCAGGGACAGGGAGAACATGCAAACTCCACACAGGCAGGGCCGGGGATTGAACACGGGTCCTCAGAACTGTGAGGCTGACGCTCTAACCAGTCGACCACCGTGCCACCGTTCCAAATAATATTATGTCTAATTTGGCTCCACAACATTTTGGTATATTGTTTAAATATGTTCAACACTCAAGTGTCAAAGCCAAAACAAACCAAAACATATGAATCACTCAAGTCACAAGAGTCCTTCAACCATCTCGATGTTGTCTTAGTTGTCTCATTGTTGTAGACGGTATTTTGTAAATAATGAATTGTTGATTCTCTTCTCAGGGAAAGGAGCGGTCGCTTAATTAACACCCCGAAGCTTATTTTCTCACAAGGTGTATCATGCCCATTTCCATCAGACAGACCTGAAGAAGCAGCAGAGTCACATTACTGTGGCTCACCAAAAATAAGAGTAAAATATACTGCTAAACGTGATTACAGTCAAGGAAATTTGATAATCAAAAATAAAAGTATTTGAATAAAAACATCTCATATACACAGGAAAACCCACAGTTGTGAGATTATACACATATGAATTGTCAATTGTATATTTTTCTTCATATTGTTTCAAATTAAAATGCATAATTTAGAAAATGAAAATATTGACTTTACCCAACTTTTAACTACGTTGTTTGTATCATTTAAAAATGCAGCTGCAATCCTGACTCTGCAAATCATTTGCCAACCTAAATGCAGAAAGAGTTTTGCAAATTTTGCAGTTATTTTCCTACTGGCCCTCGGTGCATATCAATGCATCTCCAGGAGAGATACATTTGTTGCTTAGCAACAGCGACAGTTGGCACAATGCTACATTATGTTCAAAATGTGCTACACTTTTTTTTTTATTCACTTGTAGTAGAAAATAGTATGAGTTGGTTTCTTTAATCTTCAATAAGGTGTTGAAAAGCAATAATTGTGTAATACAATAATATGCTGGTCGCCTTGGGGCAATAAAAATGTTCCAGGTAGTAGAATACGTGGTATTGTTCGCTTTGAGAGCCTTTTCAACAGCATTTGCACACTGGCAAAAGCTAACTTAACCTGTCACAACATTAAGTGAAAACAATTTACACTTGACTGTTGTATTTAAAAACAAAAACAAACAAAACAAAAAAACGCATGAATCAAACCAACCATTTAAATCCAAATAGCAAAATAATATTATTATTTTTTAAAAATATTTTATTTATTTATTTTTATTTAATATTGCGTGCACATTTTACCATAACTGAAAACAAACCACTGTCTATTTTGCAATAAACGGAAGAGGTACTAAATTTTGCCATGTGATTCCCAATCTGTTGGAGCAAGCAACATTTTGATAATTCATTACGTGGTGCTCGCAGTATGAAATATTCAAGGGCTAGATTCTTCCAATATCTACCACAACTGTTTGAAAGATTCACATATTTAAGTTATTTGACGCGTCCTGCTGTCAAACGTCTTAATTTCCAGTATGACACGTTGTGGTTTTAAGGGGGGTGAGTGTGCGCGTGCGCGTGCGTGTGTGTGTGTGGGGGGGGGGGGGGGGGGGGGGGAGTACCAATTCATAAAAGTGTACCACCCAGATAAATAAATTAAACATTTTGTGGAGAAAGCGAGGACACGACTGTGAAAGAAGCCAATGTTTGAGCGAGGTAAAAGCTTTGTTTTACAGAAAACGTTTTCATGGGGGTAGGAGAGAAGGGGAATCAAACTGATATTTAGCCCCTACTTGCTTTTTCCCCCCACGCTTTTGTTTTATGCAAAACTCTTTTAACCACATGGTAGTGACAGATTGTTTGAGCTGAAAGGAAAAGCCATTCGAAGCTAATTAAGCAGCCATTCCAGCCTCTATTCGCAGGCAGGAGGGAGAGGAGCGCCGGCATTTGTCAGCGCCGACTCCAACGTGGTTTTAATTGACAGCCCTGCGCTCTGACTGACGGCTTCCCTTCCACTGGTCCAATTACAAGCAGTACAGGAAGACAGCTCAGAGCTTATTGGATAATATGTATTCCTTGGGGGCGGGTCGACCCACGTGGGTACTGCATTTAACGCAACACGCGATAGGCTGATGTCATCAGGAAGAGTCGTGTAGTAGCCCACTGACTTGCTGATAAAGAAAAAGTGTGGAGCATTTGAAATAGGTCCATAAATGTATGTCTGTTAATGGGTAGACTACTGTGAAATAAATGTTTATCACATCGTGTGCATTTTCAACTTGTATTTAATACATGGAATGTTTAACAGCAACGGGAAGGATCATGTGTGCCTCTATCGAGTATGTTGCACACACGGTTTGCATCTCACTGTCTTTTTTGTGTGTCTACCAATGGCTACAGTTGCACTGATATATGAATTATTGTCTTTGTTTTGAGCAAGTCGTCGAACACACCGACTGTCACTTCCGATCCAAAATGGCGAGTTTGTGAGGTCACATATCACCGGCCAATCAAAATAACGGGTGAACGCGTCCACCCCACGTGGGATTTGCGCGTTTTGATTGGTGGGAGTACGCAATTGGTTAGCGAGTGGTTCTGGTGTCACTACTCAGTCTGTGTGTGGTACGACGCGCGACGGAGGAAGCGGCTGTATGCTAAGCTTGTGCTTGACTTCACAACTACGGACATTTTTTTTTCTTTCATTCCAGCAAGTCCTATTACCCAACATTTATCTACGGGACTCGTTGGAAGCCTCTCTGACAAGTGCTGGATTGAATGTAACCTATATTTGAAGGTGTTTCCGCCCGCAATATCGAAGGGGCTTCAGCCGGACGACGTCCACCGCCTCGAGACGACGGAGATCTGCAGCGCTGTGGAGGTGCGAAAAGACAACGGAAAGGGAACCGGAGATATATATATATATTTATATATATATATAATTTTTTTTTTTTTTTTGCTTTTCTGCGGTGACTTGTGCGGGCGAAGGATATACTACGACGAATGTGTGGATATTAAAATTTAACCTGTGCAACGGGCGCGGCGAGGGAGTCAGTGGAGACAAAGGTAAAAGAGAGCGACATACATACGCGCTAACAAGAAGTCAGCAACTGTGTGTGTGTGTGTGTGTGTGTGTGTGTGTGTGTGTGTGTGTGTGTGTGAGTGAGTGAAACAACAACTCGTTAGATTTACGAGGAAACAAGCACGATGTTCACTCGTTTGTGCTCAAACGTATCAACGTATACACTTGAGTGTCGTTATTCTCACCTGTGATTTATCTGACAAACTGGAATTATGTCCACTTAATGGGAAAATGATCAAAAAGAAAACGATGAAGAAGGTGAGGTTCACTTCCTCACATTGGTGTGGGTTTGTGTGTGTGTGTGTGTGTGTGTGTGTGTGTGTGTGTAGGAGGAGTGAGCGCTTCGATGCCGGGTGACTGAGCGCCTCACAGCCGCCGACGGTACTTTGTCCGCCGCCATCCTGGGAGGGGGGTGGTGGTGGTGAGCGACTGCACTCGGATTACTTGAAGAAAAACGGGGGAGGAAAAACCGAGTTCCCTCGCGTGAAAGATAGATATGTATCCACAAGGCCGGCATCCGGTAAGTAAACGTGTTTGATTTGTAAATTGACATGAACACCACCGCCCTTTGAGGTGGTCTTCTCAGCTTGGAGCTGCACGCCTTACTATTTATGGTGTTACAGAGAGACTGCAAGGAGGTCTTGGTAGAGCACCGAATCAGTTGACGGATCAATATTTGTCTTAAAATGCATTTTTACATAGATACATTGTCCATTTGTGCAGTGCTAGGAATATTGCGTTCACAATGTGTGAGTGTCTATGTGTGTGTGTGTATCTCTCACTCTCTCTCTCTATATATATGTATGTATGTATGTTTGTGTGTACACCCCCCCCCCAAGTGTAGAGGAAGTTTGAGGTCATTCAGCAAACTGTTATTTTGACTTCGCAGGCCCCTCACCAGCCAGGGCAGCCTGGCTTCAAGTTCACTGTGGCAGAGTCATGTGACAGAATCAAAGACGAATTTCAGTTTCTGCAGGCTCAGTATCACAGGTAACGGACGACCAACTGTGTAAACATGGCTTAATGC
The DNA here is from genome assembly GCF_024500275.1 of Phycodurus eques. Taxonomy (NCBI): domain Eukaryota; kingdom Metazoa; phylum Chordata; class Actinopteri; order Syngnathiformes; family Syngnathidae; genus Phycodurus; species Phycodurus eques. Next base: position 34,103,933 of record NC_084526.1, on the reverse strand, counting down.
TGGAAAGTAGAGAGAGTTTTTCTTTTTCTAAGTATTAGCTTTAAGTACAGCTGCGCTAATCGGTAAATTTATGAATGAGACAACAGCCGCCGAACAATAATTGCGATTGCCACAAATGGAGTATGTTATCAAATATTTATCGTTCCCTCTCCTCAAGTCTGAAAGTGGAGTACGACAAACTGGCCAACGAAAAGACAGAGATGCAACGCCACTATGTCATGGTAAGCCGAGTCTTTGTAAAGATGTCAATTTGATTCACTGTCGTATCCTCACTTTAGCCTCAAGTAAGCGGGCACAGGTGGTGCAGAGTGGTGATGATCTGCAGACGCCATGTTAGCACTTGCGCCTGCTGTGGTGTTGTTGACTCGCTACGTCTGTGTATTCATTGGATAAGCTGGGGCAGGGGGCAGGCTGACGAGTGGCAGTTGAAACTCGAGCAGGGGTCAAATGTCCATCTATTGATTGTGGGGTGTGACGACCCCCCCATGGCCCCGGGGTCCTCTTTATGACCCGTTGCGACCCTTCCCAACACACCAAGCACGACCCATTGCGGGTTAATGGCCACTCTGTAGGCTTTGAGCATGAATTCAAAGGGTTTCCTGTATTTCTTTTTTTCCTCCTTAACTATCCCAACATCACACTCCTGACACCCAGGGGTCCTCAGATTTGAGGGGCACTGGGTGTGTTTTTCATCAGTCCATGAGATAATAGAGGGCATCTGTCTATTTTAAGACATATTCCAAATGATCAACTTGATGGAGTCCCATCCAACTAAGCTACATGTGTTAAGCTTTAAGACAAACACTATTGATCATTCAACAGATTTATAATCGGGCAGTTGAGGTTTAATTTGTATTTAACCACTTTAACATCTTTCAAATGCAATGAATGTTACTCAGAGAGTTGATTGTAAATTTCACTCTTTGTGCTTTGTTTGTTTTGTACATACAATGCAATACACTTAAATAGCAGTATGTTAAGACCATAGTAAAACGTACGATGGATATGTTTTGATCGCAATATGCAAGTCATTTTAAATGTTTGGTCATTCAACACTTTTTTACATGTCCAGTATTAATGACCATTTTGTGTTATAACCTTTTTAGAACACTAAAATAGATCTAGTAATGTCATTATTATCAAAATGCTGCTAAGGATGATGTAGACCCTCCATACTCGCATAATGTTTTGTAACATGTCAACAGAATTATTTGGGAACCATCTTGGTATTGCAAACAAACATGCTTCTCTGTTTAACTCTGGCCGTAGAGCATTGGTCACACCAGTCAATGACCAAACCAGACAGCAGTCAGAATGCATGTTGTTCTAATTAAAGATTAATAGTAAAATATGTATAGTTTATACTTTTTCTTGAAGATGGCTTACACCAGCCACCATGACCAAATTCTAATGCTTTGTCTTCTCTTTGGGCCAACAGTACTATGAGATGTCCTACGGGCTCAATATTGAGATGCACAAACAGGTATGTAGCCATATCGCCCCAGTCTGTGTTTAGCCAAAACAGTCTTGTTGTCCCTCCGGTCTTTGTGGAATATGCACACGCACCTGACCTTAGTTCCTACCCTCATCTTGAAATGCCTTTAGGAGGCATACATACTGGCTTCCTGTAGTGAAAATGCTGACAGGCTAAACAACAACATGAAGGGCACGCTGCCTGATGGGGATAGTTTGATAAGATTAAAGTGAAGTATTTGGCAGACTGTCTGAGAGGATGTGTTTTAGTTTCCCCGCTGCATGCTCTGTTGTGTGTATGTGCATGCATGTCTCTGCATTGTAATCTTGCTCCCTCGCCTTGTTCCAGCTGCACAAAAAGCTCATTAGTTTAGCTGTCCCCTTGTACAGGGCGTAACACTGTAGGCTACTCCTGCTAAAGATGAATCAGTAATGAGATGTGTACTTTCATAAAGCAGCCGAGCTTAGTAAAATGAGGAAATGGAATCATGCGTACCTGTGAAAGTCCTTAAATAGTACCCACATTTCTGACCCAAAGTAAATTCGGACAAGGTTTGTGTTCCGTTGTTGTTTTTTCAATTGGGGGAAAATTCACAGCCCACAGCATGATTGGAATTATTTTTAATAAGCTACACTATTAGTTAGACAGACGGGTGAAATGTGCAATTAGATCTACCTCTTAGACAGAATGTCTTGATTGATTGCACAGTTTTTGTATTGGAGGTAGACAGTACGTCTAAACTGAAAGAACATCTTTTGAATTAGGGCTGCTGTTTTCAGTTCATAGGTTAAGGTTTGGTATGATGAGTCATGAGATTTTGTTGATACCAATTAATCCTAAAATAAAGATCTGCTCAGATGATATTTAATCAGCATAGTTTAATCTGCATTTTACAGATCCCTTCTCATAGGCTTTTAATGATTCTGTGTGTAGTTAAGTCTCAAGCCCTCATCATTGTGAAACTCAAATGTCTGCTCAGTCATTTAATTTTAATTGACTACATTTATTTCCAGTTTGTCTGATTGTTGCACTTTGTTTCCCACCATCTTTTATCCTTATCCTTGGTCCCACATCCTCCCTGTACTCTCTCATTGCTTCCCCATCTCCTGGTTTTGCTCCATTGATGTGAAGTGAATGATGGGCCTGGTGTCATTAGCAGTACAATACGATGTATGACAGTCGCCGGGAGTGAAAGGGAAGTATGGCGACGTCATGGCCCTTGGATCTAAAAGGTTAATTGCATCAGTGGACGGGTAACCCAGCTGGAACAGCAGCATACGGCACAATTCATCAGCCTTAGCCATTTTTGCGGTCATGTGCTGTTTATGTGTGCGCACACTAGGTGTTTTTGTTTATCAAGCCACTTGGTGCCCCCCTCCCTCATCTGTTGAGTGTTGTCTGTTAGGCATTTATCGCCAGCAAGAAAGGCATGGGTGGTTGTTCTGTCTGCATGCTGCTGGCGGTGTACAAAACAAGAGGTTTAAAGTGGGGAAAGAGACAGGAAAGGCGTGAGAGACTTCAGAGTAAATGAGTTAATCGTCTGGTTCTCTCCTGTATGTGTGACTCTCCTTTTATTTTATCAATAAGCCTGCTGGTGTCAACGGAGCACTCTGAATTATCACAGCCTTGATGAGCGAGTGTTTGTGATGACATCAGCACGAGGTAAATGCACAGCCCCTGGCTGTGGATTATTGGGTGCAGGCAGCCATATTACTTTGCTGCGCTGGAAGATTTATTGCAGGATGAAAAAAAGACAAACTCGCTTTGTTGTTATCAGTACAAAGCAGATTTGAGAAGCAGAGTAATGAGTTCACACACTCCCTTGTGCATATAAATACAGTGAATACTCCTATCCCTTACATGGTAATGCCAGTGATATCTTGACAAAGACACATGCTGCAAAGCTGAGGAGATCTCTCGCTGCCAGGGGGTAATTTTGTTTTGACAGTGTCTGCTATGATGGCAAAGACTTCACGCTGGAGGTAATCACCCTCGCTTGCTGTCAATAAGTGATTTTAATTAGTGCAGCTCATTAGGCTGCCTCAGCAGCATGCCCTGCTGACTTTGTGGTGGGGGTTGCGCTTCCTTTCCAGTACAGTTGTTGTAGTACTTGTTACCTCTCACACTCTTGCATACATTTAGTTGTCACTTGTCAGTGGTAACTGATAAAATGGATTGAAAACACATTTGCAGAAAAAGGTTATTTATTTATTTATGTTTTGCTTTGCTTGCACCATCGGCAGACGTGTCATGACTAGGTGTTGGAAATAGGGAAAGTGCTCCATCAAGAGGGATGTTAGCTTCCTGGATGGAGGTAAAAGAGTAAGACCAGCAGAAAGCAAGCTTGTGCAAATGAATAATTTATACAGGATTCCTGGAATTGTTTGCCAAGGTGATGATGGGCGACCTGTCTCTAAACCAAAACAAACTAACTCCGTGAACACACACACTGCCTCTCAAGGGAGGTTGATGAGGTTACTAGAGTTCTCTGTGAGACATGCTTTATTTTGGTAGCCAGGCAAGAGAAGCGTGTGTGCTTTTGTACTCTCAACTACTGGATCATAACCGTTGGAGGAGAAAGGAAGATACACTCTGTCTGTGTCTATAAATGGGTTAGTACAGAGAGAATTATTTATATATATATATATATATATATATATATATATATATATATATATATATATATATATATATAAAATACAATGTCGATGTGATGATTTCAACTCCACCAAAAGAATCTGTTAAAGAATGACAAAAATACTTAAGCTCCTCTGGAAGGACTACACTTGAGTTTTGTGTATGTTCACAATAAAATGACACGCATGCAAAATTTCCTTCATGCATTTTTAATGAACAAGATACAACTACTTCTAGTCCCTCTTTCTTCCTGTGTTCTAGCTGAGAATATAATTCCCAAACAACCTCCCACGTCATATTCCACTTGTTTTCCTCTGCAATTGAATCCTCCTCTGCTCTCCACTTGGGGACTACTGCCTGCAGTGACAAATAGCCAAATGGCTTTCAACACACCATTGACAGAGGGATGCAGTGAAGGGAGAGAGAAAGCGAGCGGGAGAGCCTCTCTATGCTGTGTCTGTGTTGCTGCTAAACAACCCTGAGTACCTGTAATTGTGAGAGCTGCAGTGAAAAGCCCCTGTCGCCCTCAAAGGCTTCAGTTTTCAATGATTTTAAGTGGCAAACTCTTTCTAGTGCCTGTCTCGACTGCTAAAAGCCCTGTGACAAGTAGTCTCTTTTTAATGGGAGTGAGAATAATACAGGAGTGCTGTGTCAGTGATGTGCTGTCAGTAGTTTTCTTCTTCGAAAATAGTGTCCATTCATCCATCAGAGCTAAAAGTGTAGTTCTGAGTGAGTCTATTTGAAAGGGCAGCTTGTACATCCAGTAGCTCAGTTGGGTGGTTGATAGTTTACTTGAGTCAGGTTCTTATTTTATTTTATTTACAACCCCAATTCCAATGAAGTTGGGATGTTGTGTTAAACATAAATAAAAACAGAATACAATGATTTGCAAATCATGTTCAAGCTATATTTAATTGAATACACTACAAAGACAAGATACTTAATGTTCAAACTGATAAACTTTATTGTTTTTAGCAAATAATCATTACCTTAGAATTTTATGGCTGCAACACGTTCCAAAAAAGCTCAGACAGGTTGCAAAACAGACTGAGAAAGTTGAGGAATTCTTATCAAACACTTGTTTGGAACATCCCACAGGTGAACAGGCTAATTGGAACAGGTGGGTGCCATGATTGGGGATGGGGCAAGGCTCACCTCTTTGTGAACAAGTGTGTGAAAAAATAGTTGAACATTTTAAGGACAATGTTCCTCAACATACAATTGCAAGGAATTGAGGGATTGGTCGGTCCATAATATCATCAGAAGGTTCAGAGAATCTGGAGAAATCACTGCATGTAAGCGGCAAGGCCGAAAACCAACACTGAATCCCCGTGACCTTCGATCTGTCAGGCGCCACTGCATAAAAAAACGACATCAATGTGTAAAGGATATCACCACATGGGCTCAGGAACACTTCAGAAAAATAATGCCAGTAAATACAATTCGGCGCTACATCCGTAAGTGCAACTTGAAACTATAATGTGCAAAGCAAAAGCCATTTATCAACAACACCCAGAAATGCCGCCGGCTTCTCTGGGCCCGAGCTCATCTAAGATGGACTGATGAAAAGTGTTCTGTGGTCCGACGAGTCCACATTTCAAATTGTTTTTGGAAATTGTGCGCGTCGTGTCCTCCGGGCCAAAGAGGCAAAGAACCATCCGGACTGTTATGGACACAAAGTTCAAAAGCCAGCATCTGTGATCGTATGGGACTGTGTTAGTGCCAATGGCATGGGTAACTTACACATCTGTGAAGGCACCATTAATGCTGAAAGGTACATACAGGTTTTGGAGAAACCTGTATGCCATCCAAGCAACTTATTTTTTCATGGACGCCCCTGCTTATTTCAGAAAGACAATGCCAAACCACATTCTGCACGTGTTACAACAGCGTGGCTTCGTAGTAAAAGAGTGTGGGTACTAGACTGGCCTGCCTGCAGTCCAGAACTGTCTCCCATTGAAAATGTGTGGCGCATTATGAAGCGTAAAATACGACAACCGAGACCCCGGACTGTTTAACACCTGAAGCTGTACATCAAGCAAAAATGGGAAAGAATTCCTATAAAGCTTCAACAATTAGTGTCCTCAGTTCCCAAACATTTATTGAATGTCGTTAAAAGAAAAGGTGATGTAACACAGTGGTAAACGTGACCCTGTCCCATCTTTTTTGGAAAGTGTTACAGCCATAAAATTCTAAGTTAATGATTATTTGCTAAAAACAATAAAGTTTATCAGTTTGAACATTAAATATCTTGTCTTTGTAGTGTTAAATTAAATTAAATATAGGTTGAACATGATTTACAAATCATAATATTCTGTTTTTATTTGTTTAACACAACGTCCGAACTTCATTGGAATTGGGGTTGTATTTTTTTGACAAATGTACATCAGTATTGCAAAAATTGGGAAGCATACATCGTTGTAAAGGAAATTGGCTACAATATTTTATTCCTCAGTCCAAATCATTAATTTTATCTGTGATTGGTTTTTTGATCCAAATCCAATTTGGAAAAAAACCTGGTTTGCCAAACACCTGGTGCTCCAGATCCCAATGTGAGAAGAAGATGCTGATACAAATCTGTGCATTTCAGCACATGGCCAATAGTTTCCAGGACTGCTTTAAACACCTACATTCTTTGTTCTGTCTCTTTACTGTGAACACATGGATGATGTTTTCTGAGTGGAGTTGTTGTTTTTGTTTGTTTTTGCTGCTGTAATTGCCAAATGCATCAGCATGCCACTGTTTTCACCACGCCCATTATTGCACCCCTTGTAGCCATTTCCAGAGAAGTGCTGTGATGGTGAAACACTGATCCTACTGTGTGACATTGTATGCAGCCCCCGCTAATGATGATGGTTGATGGTTATGAGTTCCCTTGCTTGTGCAGTGTTTTTTTTTTTTTTTTTTTTTTTTTTTGGTCAGACCCCTCCTGACTCACCCGCTCCCTTGTTATCCCTCATTAGTTTCCTGTGCCAATCACATCGACAGGCTGAAAATTCAATTTAATGACCTTCCTTTGTGCTGCACCTAATATGATTTTACAGACCGTTTCTGGTCAGGACCCCAGTCGAATTTACATAACGATCATCTTTGCCAGATAGTGTTGCCCCAGCAACAGAAATGGGGTGTGGGTGGGAGGGATGTTAGGTGAGGAAGCAGAGGAAGGGGATGTAATGGGTAGTGTCTAGTGGAGATTCACAGGGAGGGCTCTGAGGAGGCTTTGGCAGGAGGAAGGATGCTGGATGGAGAGTCAACAGTGAGCCAGGTCAGATAGAACACAGATGATTCCTTACTGCTCTGCCCCTTCTATTTGGTACTTCTTGTCTTGCCCCCTCCACTGCAAAATGAACAGAGTGACATGAAGGGTGGTGGAAAAAGGCCAGTGGCACCTCCTGTCTCCTCCTGTCCACTTTCACACTCAAACAAGTCTAAGTGTGAAAATGAGTGGAATGCAGCACACACCTGCTGGGTTTCCACCCCTAATCTCTCAGAATCAATTAGTTCACCTCCCCTGCTTCAGTCAAACCACATTACCTTGGTTTCAAATGAAAGCATTTCACATCACCAATTCCTAAAATTGTCTGCGTGTCTTCATCACTTACTAATTTACTGGAAAGATTTACAGATTTGAAAAGGTTAAAAAGGTAAATTGGCTTAGAAGGGATAATATCTTGGGATATCAAAGTGCTGTAGGCAGGCACTACAGCATCGAAATACAGCACTGAAAAGTACTCTATGTGCATCGAACCCTGCCGTATTGTCTTACTCTCCCAGCTAATATTCTGGTCGATACCTCTGATAGATAGCGGCCGAGAGTTAAGATGACTGCTTCAGCCTGCCCCAAGCTCTCTATGGGCAGTAATTATGAAGTATGGACCTCATTAGTTTTGTTCCAGCCAGATGGCATTAGCATATTTCAGCCTCCTAATTATATAATGGTTGAGTCTAATGGTGGCAGGAGAGAGTGGGATGTAAATTTTTTTTTTTTGGGCGGACTCAATTTAGTAAAGGGGTTTATCTTGCAGAAATTTGTTTTGTGCATGGTCAAATATACAGTATGCCACATTTTTATATACTGTCTGTTTAGCATCTTCATCTTCATTCAAGTTTCAAGTTTTTCCTGTGCTCACGCTTCGCCCACAGACTGTCATTGTAATATTTTGTCTCCTTTCTCCTGCAGACTGAGATTGCCAAACGCCTCAATGCAATCCTAGCTCAGATAATGCCATTCTTGTCACAAGAGGTAAGTGTCACTGCAGCAACAAGTAACCCAAGTATAAGATTTGGACTTATTTTCCCGAAGGACAGCAAGTGCAGTGGAACCTCCAAAGTCGATCACAATCCAGTCTAGGATGCTGGTTGACCACCTCGGTTTGTTTGATTCCCCACGACTTTGGAGGTTCGACTTTCTTGGCTTATTGTGCATACACCTTAATTATGGGAATTACTAAACTTGAAATTCAAAACCATTTAGCTAACAGTCATTTTTTACTGGATTATTGTTTTCATTTTGACCAAATTATAATTCCTATTTTAAATGTAATTAATACATTTCCTTCCTTTGATGTGTAGCATCAACAGCAGGTTGCTCAAGCTGTTGAGCGAGCTAAACAGGTGACCATGACTGAACTGAATGCTATCATCGGGGTACGTGGACTTCCCAATCTGCCTCTCACTGTGTGTATACCCCCTCTTCTTTCTTTATTTCACCTGAGGGCAGGGGCAAACCTGCATGTAGAGAGAAACACTGGAACTTTAAACAGATAAATACTGTTGCTACAGTTGGCTTGGATGTTTCTTTCACCTTCATATGCTTCAGTTCAGTTGGCTTCTTTTGCAGTTACTATATGGAAAAGACAAACCGGGAAAGGGCAATACATTCAGGAAGAAAACATGTATGTGTTCGCTTTATTAATTTAAAATAATTTTCATCATCCTACCTGTGGCATTTGGACATTCCGACTGAATACCAATTACCAGTTCCTCTTTGCGTGTGCAGACTTGCCCCTGATTTCAGTGTTGAGGCATGTTTTGTTTTACTAAAATTCAGTGTTTTTAAAGCTGAGCTCATTTATTCCCTCTTATTTGGTACTCCAAGGCAGAATCAACGCACATCAGTTTTATCATCATTCAGGAGTGGTGTTATATCCATTTATATTATTTTTATTGGCTCCCCCTTGATTAGATTTAAGGTTCAAGCTAATAGACTTAGACTAATAGACGCAAGTGACCCAATGGAGTCTTGGCGTTATGTTGAACAGTGCGATCACAGCTAAAGCTGTTTCTGAGCCAAATGTTTTGTATGCTTTGACCATGTTTGGGGTCTCACTTAAACTATGTATTTTCCTCTTTTTGATTCAAGGGCAGCAATCTAAGTGCGCTTTAAAAATCAGTAATTGGCCTTTCAATAGCTATAAGCCAACATACACACGTTCTTTTTGTGCCAAATAAAGCTTTTACTTTTTTCATCCTCCATCTGTTTTTCTTCAAGCCCGAGACGCTTACTAATAGCAAGCTTGGACCCAGATGTTAAAGTGACCCTTTTGATTAGTCCTCTCTGTAGTAGAGGTTAGTCAGTGGTTAGCTTGTCGCAGTGGCAGGAGGTCAAGTCTAATGAGAGGTGGATAGTGAAATTCGATTAAACTAAATGAGCCCCGAGCACAACCCTCAGTTTTAAAGATAATTACTTCCTATTTCCCCTTGAAAAGGGTCAGCCTGTCAGCAACAAGAATGACCTTTCTTTAATTACAGATGGGTAGGAACAGACAGAACACAGGCAGAGGAAAGAAAAGCTTTATTTGGTAGCAGACGTGGCAGGTAATCAATCTCCCTGTCGAGAGACTGTGGGAGTTGACATTCAAAATCTGGCAGACCAAAGTCCAAACAAAACATACAGATTTCAGATTTTGACATTTTAAAACTGTAGGTAATGTTTTTACTTAGTAACCAGCATCCATCTGTACTTGTCTCACTTGTTATTTTCTTGTTCATGCTCTGCTACTACTGCTTCACTTGAATATTACACTATTTATCATTGTCGTTATTTGCCTTCTCACAAAATTGGGATCCTACATATGTTAATGGTTATAAAATGCAAAATAAGTCAATAGTCCATGTGTATGTATAACATGAGGCAGGCCTCTTGTATTGGGTAGCTTAGTTTATTTAACATTGCAAATGCATCCAACCAAGCTATCAACTGGTCAACTTGGTTTGCAAAAATGTTGTAAAATGCTGTCTTTTTCCATGTCATGATTGATCAGGTGATTGGAAAATGATAGCTTGATTCGTACTGAAAATATGCATTTGTATTTTTTGTCTCGGTAACCAAAGCATGGTGAATGATGTTAAGACTAGGGACACAAAATAAAGACTATCACACAGCCAGTACAGCCACTACTATGCCTGCATATAAAGGTTTACATGCTTTGTTTTAGATTGTATTGAGGAACTCCTGTTTCCATGCCATTTGGGTGTTTAGGCTTCTGCAAATGTTTTACAATGGGTTCAACATAAACCAAATGATTGCCTGAGATCTAAATCGAGACAATAGGTGTACTTGGTAATGATACATTCAATACACGATGTTAATTTTTTTATCATTATCTATCAAAACCTGTTCTTCCTGTCCTCTTTGATCCTTCAACAAGCAGCAGCCCCCTCGCTGTATCTAACCAACCTTCATGATCAGAAATAATTCAGCGCACTATCTTTGTTAAAAACTGCCTGCCATCAATATAACATGCATCTCTTTTTAAAGAAAGGTGTTCAAGACAATGCTTGATTACAGTAGTGTGTTTGACATCCTGTCAGTCATCCATGTTACTGAGGTATCAGTTTTTTTGCTGGAGGACTACACGATTACTTAGGAGTAAAAAGCAATGGCACCAGCTTAAACCACACAAATATTTGCTGCTTATTAATTTGTGTAATCAGTCCGGTGTGTTTTTAGATAAGTAATGTGGTGATCAATGATCATTGTCCCGCTTGTTAAGCCAGTTTGCCAGCTGGTTTGTGCTAGTGGTGGTGTTGACGCTTGCTCTGCCTGACAGTTCTGTTCTGCAAGGAGTCGGTTTCGCCGAGTTAACTTTAATTGCCTGTTTCCTGTGGAAGTTGCCTTGGCTGCAATGGCGTTTACAAATAATGAAAAAAGATAAGAGTGAAGGGGAGCCAGCTCTTTACCCATGAATATTGAATTGGAAGCAATTTTTTTCAGTTCCCCCTACACCGTCTTCCCCCATTCCTTTTCTCGCCCTTTTCCTCACTCATCTGCCCAACCACATTTTACTAATGAGGCTTCTTGATAACGATCCCTGCACACCTTTCCTCATTAGGCACACTGAATAAGGACGCCCTGGCCCTAGTCCCATGCTCACTCTTCCACCCTCTTATTTACTGATTCTGTCTATTGTTTACATTTTGTCTCCCAAACCTCACAGGAAACGGTGTGCTTGAGCCTATGCACCTTTAAAATATTGCTAGGCAATGGTGCCTCTCAGTTGCTTATATATACTATACGCTTCCATGTTCAGTTTTAGAAGCGAATAATATTTAATAATTTCTGTCTGTTAAATAAACCAGAGTCGTGAGCCCTCTTCTTGTATATTTCCCGCACTGCATGTATGGATGATTTAATTGAGGTATCATCTAGGGCTGTCACAAACGATTATTCTGATAGTCTACTAGAATATTTTTTTATTTTTGCGTTTAGTCGACTAATCGGATCATGTCGCTGGCGTGGGGCCGAAACCACCCATGTCCAAATGTATTCAATTATATTATATATTTTTGAGTTTTGAAAATGGCTTGGTCTCTTTTGATGACGCAATGTTAATGGCGCCACATACAGTACATGCCGTTTTTTTTATTTCCTGAAAAGTCCGTTTTGGAAGTATGAGAATTCTGTCCCAATGCCAGGGGTATGTAAATTGCATCGTATCGCACCAGCAAGCGGCTGCTCTTTTACAACAGTCATTGGCTTCCAGCTTGAAGTACGTAAGGTCTGTGCAAAAGAGAATTAAGATCATTTGTAACTTTGTCTACAGATAGAACAGTTTCTTATTTACAATGTTGCTCTGGTAATAGGGGCGGCATGGTGGACGACTGGTTAGCACATCTGCCTCACAGTTCTGAGGACCGGGGTTCAAATCGCGGCCTCGGCTGTGTGGAGTTTGCATGTTCTCCCCGTGCCTGCGTGGGTTTTCTCCGCGTACTCCGGTTTCCTACCACATCCCCAAAAACATGCGTGGTCGGTTGAGACTAAATTGCCCGTAGGTGTGAATGTGAGTGCGAATGGTTGTTTGTTTCGATGTGCCCTCCGATTGGCTGGCGACCAGTTCAGGGTGTACCTCACCTCTCCCCCAAAGATAGCTGGGATAGGCTCCAGCACGTCCGTGACCCGCGTGAGGATTAGCGGTACAGAAAATGGATGGATGGATCTGGTAATATTACATGTAACTTTTAATAAACTTTACAGCTTGTACCAGTATTCCCGACATGGTTTTATATATATGATAGTGCAAATCAAAATGAAGGCGATAAGCTGTCCCTTAATATTTTTAGCTGTAAATGTTTAGTGCACTTTAAAATGGAGCCAATCATGTCCAATCACAACAAGGGAACTGGGAAATAAACTTTTATAGTCAAGATTTTTCTGGGGCTCTTTTTTCGAATGTTCTGTAATATTAGCACATACTTTGACACAAATGTAAACCTCATGAAAGTCTGTTTAGAAATGACAAAGTTCTGATTCATTTTCAATGCAGATGCATTGCCGCCGATGAGAATGTTGCCCCTGCCAACATGGACACCACGTAGGCACGTCGCTCAGCCGGCCTGCTACAGTGAATCGATCTATTAGTATATGTGGTTATAACATTATATCAGACACATAACCTGTGTGCTAAGGCTAATGAAATTGTCATCATTAGCCTCAAGCTAATTTTAATTTAAGGTAGTAGCTGGAACTTGTCACAAGTTGTTGCTGTTCATTTATTATTCTTTTTTGAGAACTTTGGTAATTTGTGTTTTTGTCCCTTTTAAGCAGGTGTCAAGGTGTGGTCAACCATCGTGTGGCATTGTCCTCCTTGTTTTTGAAAGGGAATAAAACTGCCATTGTCTGAACCACAAACCTGAATGCCTGTGTCCCATGCCCCTTTCTATCCGCACAAAACCCTCCCCATCACAACCCACCATCTAACGCAACGCAGAGCATGCGGTGTAGAGGAGCGCCAGCACGAGTAGGGTTTCATTAACATTTACAGCGTTAAACAATTGGTTCACAGCCGTTGACACTAATATGAGCTGCTATCTTGCCAAATAGCTTCCCAAGATGAGTGTCCCTCTTTGTCAGAAATTGAATCAGCTACAACGTCTTTTCATTTTAGATGCTCGTGCATCACTATCGTGCAGCCATGAAAGGCAGGTTCTGTCTCACAGGTTTTGCATCGCGTTCCTCTTCAGTATTTTTGATGAAATGCTCAGATTTCAAACTCCGTTGCTAACACCGGTTAGCCCTAGTTTTTCCAGGTACGTCACACGACTACTGTGCATGTGAGTCACCAGAAAAACCCAGATAAGCACTACTGCGCATGTGCGTCAAGGGCCATAAAGGCGGACAACAGGTGAGCACGCTGAGAAGCAGGATTCAAGCTCATTTGGTAGAAAAATAAATCTTATAAAATATCAATGACGACATTGATTGCTTATTCGATTAATTTCGACCATTTTGATCGTTAACGTAGTCGTGACTAGTCGACTAATCTTGGCAGCCCTAACTAATACCATCTAGCATCAGAGTAGCCGTCAGGATTTTTTGGGAGCAGATGGATGTACCAAGTGTTATTTAACCTTTTTTTAAAGCACTTGCTTCCCTTTGTCTGAGTGGCTGTTTTACTCATGTGTATCGACTTGCTCCACCCTGGCTTTCTTTTACACTTACAGACATCTGAGGCCTCTCGGGAGCTGTGTATTATGACTGATCGGCATGTGTCGGCATGTGTATTATGACTGAGCTAAAAAGGGATTTAGTGGAGAATCTTCTCTCACTGTTGTTTAATCCACACCACTGTGTGGACAAAAGAATTTAAACATAGCTCTATAAATTGAAATAATTCATTGTGGCTTGAGTGAGAGCACTTGAATCACACTTTGGCGTCTAAAGATTTTGGGCTGTTCTTTGCTTTGAATGCTTCTGTTTCGTCATCACTGTGTCTTTGAGAACAAAGCAGGGTCCATGATGGCATGGTTTAAGTGTGGTGTGGAAGACCTGTACTTTTCCCTCGCAAAGCCTTTCGCTTAACCCCATCGCCATTGCGATGAACTAAAATGGAGCTTGTGAGCCAGGACAACATCAGTGGATGAAATTCCCTCAGACACACTCCAACATCTTATAAATTCCCACATCCCCTGGTACTAATGAAGATCAAATCCAAGTTTTCTTTCTTCTTTAATTGTTACTTTCTTAATCCCTTTGTTGGTACAATATAGTGTATGTTTGTTTTGTTGTGAACAGAATTTCTGGACTGGACACAAAATCTGCCACCTGTCATTCTCTTTTATGTAAAAATTATATGGAATAAGATTTTGTCACCAGTCAGCCAGATGATGTTTGCCCACAGTAGTGAAGTGAATTGCTTTCCTCTCAATGAATGAGCTGGTTCGGCTTTTTGGCAGTCACTGCCATCTTACTATTATATATAAACTGTGTTTGGCCTGGAAATAAATGTTGGCTTAAGCCAGCTCTAATTCATGCATAGAGTGCGGTCATTCATGTATTCACTTCCCAGCCGACCCACTTGTCCTCTTGTCCTGTCTCCCGCCTCACTATATTTGTTGCAGCAGCAGCAGCTACAGGCCCAGCACCTCTCCCACGCAGCCCATGGACCCCCTGTGCAGCTGCCCCCTCACCCTTCAGGTCTGCAGCCACCCGGTATCCCCTCTGCGACTGGTGCTGGCTCTGGACTGCTTGCGCTTGGTGCACTTGGCAGCCAGGCTCACCTGCCTGTAAAGGATGAGAAGAACCATCACGACCTGGAGCACAGAGGTGAGGAACACAGCCTCTCTCTCTCTCTCTCTCTCTCTCTCTCTCTCTCTCTCTGGCTCTGTCTCTGTCTGTCGTTCTTGTTTCTCTCTCTCTCTGTCTCTCTCTCTTTCTGTCGCTCTTGTTTCTCTCTCTCTCTCTGAACAAACAGGATTCAAGTATAAATTGGTTTAGTAGATTAAATGGGGTGGGTAGGTTGGTATACAGGTTGCAGTGCAGTTCGTTGAACACACTGTAATTTGTATTAGGAACCCAGAACTAGAGACATTTAAAGACCAATTTGTCCCTGTCCTATTGAATATCAACAAACATTTACTAATCAGTAATAAAAGGATTTAAATATAACCAATCTGTTATGAATTATATTAGACAAGTATTAAAATCAAATATGCTGTTAATCACGTCACAAATGCGATTAATCTTTGATCTGAATAATGTATTACTTTCATCTGATGAAAGCACAGAGCTGTTGTGACACCCATACTAATTTGCTTTTTCTCTCTCCTTGCCCCTCATCTTTTCATTCGTCTCTGGCTATTCCTCTGAAAGAACGAGAGTCGAGCACGGTACGTTTACTCACCGCTCTTTCCTTGTACCCCATGTGTGTCCAGTCTTTGGTGATTACGTGTACCTTACTGAGACTCAAGCTCCATAGAAATCCATGTTCTCCATGTAAGAACACACATTTTGTGTATACGAGTGGTCTTGCATGAAGGTATTCACTGACTGAAATCAAATATGGAAGTCTAGCCAAATAAAGTCCAAAGCCATCTAATCCTTAAGGAAAATGACTCCAGTCAGACAGAGGGGATTAGTAGGCAGCTAACTTCTTTAATTTCATCGCAACTTTGGCTGTCCTTCTATTCTTTCCTCACCTACTGGTAGATTTACTCATTCACTGCCAGCCTTCCCATTTAACATGGATATTTGACTTCTAAAGCCGTCAATGGCATTGAATGTGTTAACTGTTGGATGCCCCTACCTGACTCCCTTCCAACTACTTTCGTGCTGACAGTTTTTGGTCTCTTAAACAATTTTCACCAGTCATCCCACTTAACCCTCCCTGTCTCTTGCCATTTTATCACTCCCCCTCTCATGTTAAAGTCCCTTTTTATTGGACTGCCTCATAGCGCTCAGATAACTGGAGCGTAATGCTCTGTTAGATGGGCCATATTAAGTTCCCATTGACTGGCCTTGCTGAATGGGTCTACTCCTTTCTGAAGGGAACCCAAACTATGCTTCCATCTTGTGTAGTGACAAGCGCAGCCCAGTGCGGGCTTACCTGATCTGGCCACACCTCTTTCAAGGCGTCCTATTCTGCTGTCTCAGGTAATCCAACACCAGACTCGGTGGAAAATACAGTGTTATTGTGTCGAAGCAGCCCTTTAAAGGTTACCGCCTTCTATACAAAGACAGGCGGTATTCTATCAATCAGTCTCTCCCCCGTGGCTCAAAACGACAGTTGCTCCACAAATTGACGCAAGATGCACAAAAGTGGAAATTGCAGAATCGTGCTTAGTTGGATTAAAGAAGTCAGACTCTTTTTGTGCTGGCCAGTGCAAAAGCATTTTCCGTAGAGGTTGTGACGTTACTGACCACGTGTCTTTAACGGCTAGGAGAAGCAGTCTTTTTTTCTCTTTATTTCTGTTTGGCCATGCCTCCCCACAACACCGAAGCCCAGACTACAAAAATCACGTTTGCAGTTACTGAGAGTGTCATTTCATGAGGGCATTCCCACTAGTGGGGAGAAGCTCATTGCCACACAGCGATGCTCTCATTGTTTGCCAAGTTATTTTCTTTTTGCGCTTTTGCCTTTCCACATGAATAAAATGGCTGCTTTTTAGTATTTCTTTTCCCCATGGGTTGATTTTTGATTAACCTAACTGTCATTGTCTCTGACCTGGCAGAGTGCACATATTCAGAATTTGCTGCAGTTATTTACTTTGGGTGATGGATGAGAGGCTGGTCCTTCTACTTTTTGTTTGCATGTACATGCATGGTGCTAACCTCTAGTGTATAATGAAGTGTCTTGGCTCATAGCCTTGTTTGAATTAAAACGCTTAATTGCTTGAGGCAAGTTTCTGAACATTTTACTTTAAGTATCTGTAAGGGAATTAGTTATGGATGCGTGTTTGAACACAAACATGCCCTCGACTGTCCTTGGTCTGTCCTTGCTTCCGGTGTTTTTTTTTTTTTTTTTTTTTTTTAATATAAATATCTTTTCAAGAATGATGATGGTTATTTCCAGCTGCCACCCCTCTGGCATTTCTTTCTCCCCTTTTATCACAAATCAGTCCAGAGCCACGATGCACTTGGTTTTAGCCAACATTGCCACAGCTTTGAAGAATACAAACCGGAGTCATGTCTAGACTTCAGTAAAGTGTTGGCTTGAAGTTGGCAGAGCAGTGCTTTCTTGGTCCCTTACATCTGGCACATTCCTTGACTAACGAGTCAATTCATGTTTACTTGGCATCAGTGCCAAGATAGAGGAAGATGACAGACTACAGGATGAATTAGCTTCCTCCAGTTTTTTTCTAATATTTCTTTCATGTAAATAATTAAAGGTTTAAGATCTTTTGGAGCATCGATTTTACACGGACACATCTGTATTGTTTGTTGGCAGAATAATTCTGTGTCGCCGTCAGACAGCCTGCGGGCAGCAAGTGAAAAGCACCGCGGCTCATCAGATTATGGGCTTGACCCTAAGAAACGCAAAGTGGACGACAAGGACAGCATGAACAGATATGTAAGTGTATTTGGTTCAATCATATAAATTGGAAAAAGTACTGAAAATCACTAATGGACAAAAGTAAGAGCATATCCGGCCATGGAACCCTCCCAAAAATGTTTATTCAAAATTGAAAGCATTCAGTTTAACTAAATGTCTCAGTAAAATGATTATTTCGAGGAAACAGCAGTGAGTTCCCCAACCCCTGATTGAAGTGTACAGTATTTCTTTTTTGTCAACTAATTTTCCAATTCATTGCCAGAATAATATAGCCCTAGGACAGTCTGCAGCATCTCATCACACTCATTGTTTGCTTATTCAGGTTTTTTTTTTGCAGATACTGCATGAGAAATCTAGTTTCTGAAAAAGTAATTAGATGTGAATTTTCACACTGTTTAGATGAAACAGACAAACTAAATAACAGGGCGGAATCTGCTGATCACTCAAAATCAAACAAAAAAAAACTTTTCTGCTCAGGTTAACATTAATTATCATATTATTTTTAGACATCGTACACTTACTGTATTCTGTTTCTGGCATGCCTTTGTTTCAGGATAGTGATGGAGACAAGAGCGATGACTTAGTGGTGGATGTTTCAAATGAGGTAAGACTGCATTGGGACAATGCTGCTCAGCCACATTCCACAGTGTGAACGTTGCTAAACACAGCGTTCCGTGGGGGAATCAACCCCTTCCACACTGTTGCCAAAATGTCTGTGTGTGTATTTCTTGTCATTCTTTTGGCGTTCATGCGTAAAATAAGACAAAGATAATAGGAGCGACAGGTGAATGAGGAGTGTTTGTGTATGAGAGCGTTTGAGCACACATGAGTATATATATTATCTGTGTTTGCACATGAGGCCCCAGTTTGTTTGACCTACGTGTACATGCCAGTCTTTTTCCTCCAGTCTGTTTGCTCAGTCTCTCTCCCTGTCTGCCTCGTTTAACTGCAGGATCCAGCCACCCCTCGTGTGAGCCCTGCTCACTCTCCTCCAGAAAACGGCTTGGACAAATCACGGGTTCTGAAGAAAGATGCCGCACCCAATAGCCCTGCCTCAGTGGCGTCCTCAGGAAGCACACCATCCTCCAAAGCAAAGGACCACGCCCATATGGCGGTGAGTGACAAAAAAAATAAAATGGGATGAAATAAGAAGGTGCTCTGGAGGAGGTAAAAGGTTTTAACTGACAGACTAAAGGGTTATTTGTCCAGTGAAGAGGGTAATTTTGAAGGCCTACTACCAAGGAGGCTTAGCAGCTACCTACTATGAGGGGCGTGAAGGGGCAGTGGGTCGATGCACACTGCGGAACTCAAACCCTGTGGCTTACTCTTCTCAATCGCCTTTATAGCTTAGCCAATAAATGGTCATTTCTTCCACACTGAGGGTCTAAATAACTGAGAGACGCTCCATTTACTTTATTTTTTTCCCCCTCATCTTCTTTCCCTCCATCATCTCCCTCTCATCTGTTGTAACCTGGACTGGTTTGACATAAACCATTTCACTAAAGAATTACAGTCCACAGCACTATACGAGACACCCCGCCTCCCTCATTAATGTGTTTCACCAGGCTGAAAAAAGCTACCTCTTTTCCTTTGCTTGGGGGAGGAAGAAAGAGCTTCATGATGAAAAAGTGTTTGGACCATCATCTAGATTGTCTAGCTATGTTTAACGAGCTTGACCTGTGAGCAAAGGTTTATGCCTCAACCTCTACGCCAACTACTCAAACCATGACTGTAATGAAGTGCCAGTGTGGGATTGGATTACCCTGAGCTATCCACTCATGTTGCCACTCTGGATTTCCTCGCAAGTGGTACTATTTTCAACTGCCTCTTTTTTTAACTGGCAGGTGATACTTTGGGACACTGAACATTTTCCAGACTTTTTTCCCCCCAATGTGTCTGAGGATGATTTGACTGGCCTAACAAAACAAGTGTGCAAAACAAGTCAAATGTTTTTGTTGTTTTAGAATGACAAGTCATCTACACCAAGCCTGAAGTCCAACACACCCACTCCAAGAAACGAGGCACCCACACCAGGAACAAGCACCACTCCTGGGCTGAGGCCTCTGACTATGGGCAAACCGACTGGCATGGAGGCATTAAGTACGAAGCACACTTATACCCCTGAATTGTAAACTTATTCAGAATTGAATGAATTAAGCTACAACTATGTGCAATACAACATTCTTGCATGACTTTCTTTTTCTTACCAACAGTGAGTCTGTAGTCTTGCTTGTTCTTCTGAGTTGTGAATAATAAAAGTTGTGAATAACCTGATACAGTATTAGCCCATTGAATGTCACGTTCACCTTCTCTTTTTTATTTTTTATTTTATTTTATTATTTTTTGTTGTTTTTTTCTCTCTCTCCCAGAGTATTAGGAAGTTTACTGTTTAGTACATAACTGAAGTGCACCAAAGAATAAAAAAAAAAGTGTATCCACTGATTGTGCAAAATTCAAAATCAGGGAATTAAATATTTAAAAAGTTCTTTAACCCAGGTGTAGTATGTATTTTTTTAATATACATTGACAGCTTGAGTTATTGCAACTTTTCCCGTTCCACGCACAGTTGGGAATTCAAGACAATTCACAAACCTGCACTTTGTCATGAATGTTTTTTATAATTCCCTCAATTGATCTCTTTTCTCCTCTGTAGCTGCCCCTGCCCTTCGCACCCCCCTGTCTATTGCGGGTTCCTACGCCACCCCCTTTGCTATGATGGGTCATCATGAGATGAATGGATCCCTGACCAGCCCGGGTGTCTATCCTGGTCTGATTTCTCCTCAGATGAGTGCAGCGGCTGCTGCTGCTGCTGCTTATGGACGCTCGCCAATTGTAAATATTTTAGCTTGAATATTGAATTTGTAAAAGGTTAGCAATTTTGCACACACCTTTCCCACATTTTGTATACTTCAGCCTCATCAGTTTGACCCGCGCATTGACCAGCGTTGGCATGAATTAACCATCTTAGCTGTAAGTTGTACAATGTGTTTGCAACATGACTTTGAGAAACTGAACTATTCATCCTGTATTTCCATAACTCTGTGAATATCTCTGCTCCCCTGGCTACAGCTTTGTGTATATAATGAAAAAGAACAAAGACTGCCAAGATCCCATTACTTTGATGTTCATTCGTTAGCATTTTAAAGGCTTAAAAAAGGCGCTTCCCTAAAATGAATCTCATGTTTGAAAATCTCCCAGGTTTTCATTAGTATTATCAAGTGGGATGTAGTGTTATCTTGTGTAAAGCTTCTCTGTTCGCAATCAAGTAGAAACTATGGCTTTCAAGGGATTTGTCTGGAAACAACCGTAAAGGGTTTTCTTGAGGTGTCAGTAGATGAAACATGGCACAATTTCCCATTTGAATATTTTAATAGCCCAATTATATCAGCAGGTTATCATTTGTTGTAAT
The DNA here is from genome assembly GCF_024500275.1 of Phycodurus eques. Classification (NCBI taxonomy): domain Eukaryota; kingdom Metazoa; phylum Chordata; class Actinopteri; order Syngnathiformes; family Syngnathidae; genus Phycodurus; species Phycodurus eques. Next base: position 34,082,644 of record NC_084526.1, on the reverse strand, counting down.
GCTTTAGTCTTAACTTGTTTATGCAGGCGGGGTTCGACCCTCATCCCCATATGAGAGCTCCTGGCCTGCCAACCAGCCTCCCTTCCATTTCAGGTGGAAAACCGTAAGTCTTTGAGGTTATTAATGTTGCTTTCATCTTATAACGCTGACCGAGCCAAACATGTTGATATGACAAACACTTTTGGTTGTAAATATCAGTTAATATAGATTCAATTTGCAGCAAATTTGAAAGGTCAAAACAAAAAAATTACATATTGTCAATATGATGCATTGTCAGTAGAGCTCACTCTCCCATTTGAACTATAAAACATTTTGTAAAGATTAGTTTTGCAATATCGTAGCTTATTAGCTTGTTGAAAATTACATTCTTTATAATTGACTGGCATCACAAGGGGAAATTATAAAATGATAATTATAAATTCTTACTGGCATTTGTATATTTTTTGCAGACTATTCTGTGTCAAAATGACAAAGCCTTTATGACAAGAGACATACACTGCTCAAGTTGATGTCCTCTCCCCTCCTGGCTCCTTTGTAGGGCGTATTCTTTTCATGTGAGTGCGGACGGTCAGATGCAGCCTGTGCCCTTCCCTCCAGACGCACTGATAGGCCCGGGCATCCCACGACACGCTCGTCAGATCAACACACTGAGCCACGGGGAAGTTGTGTGTGCTGTCACCATCAGCAATCCCACTCGTCACGTCTACACAGGCGGCAAGGGCTGTGTGAAGATATGGGACATCAGCCAACCAGGCAGCAAGAGCCCTGTGTCCCAACTTGACTGTCTGGTAATTAGTTCTCATTGTTTCTTACATGGTCATGGCAGAATGCCTTTTTTAATGTATTTTTTTTTTTTTTTTTTTTTTTTTTTTTTTTTTTTAATACAAGCTAACCAGTTGTGATACATAATATACTCTCTGTATGACACCTCATTGCTTGAGCGTGATTCCCATCCCAGTGTAGCTTGATACCACGTCCCCAAATGTGAGTAATTTGGCAGTGTCTGGCTGAGCTGCGCTATGCTGAAATAATCCTTCGCTCCAGAAACAAAAAAAATCCTGCTGAGTAAAGATATTCTGATCGGCTGACCTTGTCTGCCATTACCAAGCTCATTGCTTCTTCCCAAATGCCTTCCCTTTCTCATTTTCATACTGTGGCTTCATTCTGTTCATATGGCCGCAAACATCCTCGCGGTGCATTGGGAGTGCAATTGGCTCTTATAAAGCCGTCAGGGTGCTGTTTTAATTTGACTAACACCATCCAAAGTCCTGACTCTTGCCCCGACTCCCTCCCTCTATTTCTTGTTAAAGCTGACACCTTCATCTTCACTTTGTCATGAGCGATGAGAGGTTTTCAGAAAACTAAGTCAAAAGCTAGTCTAGTCTTAATTTTTTGTAGTGTGGAAAAAGGTATCAAGATGTTTTCCATTTATTGGACAATGCTCACCTCTTGTTTCTGCTCCAGAACAGGGACAATTACATCCGCTCCTGTAAGCTGTTGCCTGACGGCCGCACCCTAATCGTGGGTGGCGAGGCCAGCACACTGACCATCTGGGACCTGGCATCACAGACGCCACGCATTAAAGCAGAGCTTACCTCCTCTGCCCCGGCCTGCTACGCACTGGCCATAAGTCCTGATGCCAAGGTCTGCTTTTCCTGCTGCTCGGATGGTAACATTGCTGTGTGGGACCTCCATAATCAGACCCTTGTTAGGTAAGTACTCCAACATGTCATTCATTCATTAATCTTCCGTACCGCTTATCCTCACTAGGGTCGCGGGGGTGCGAGAGCCTATCCCAGCTGACTCTGGGCGAGAGGCAGGGTACATCCTGAACTGGTCACCAGCTAATCGAGGGGCACATATAAACAAACAACCATTTGCACTCGCATTCACACCTACCTATGGGCAATTTACAGTCTTCAATTAACTTACCATGCATGTTTTTGGGATGTGGGAGGAAACTGGAGCACCCAGAGAAAACCCATGCAGGAACGGGAGAACATGCAAACTCCACACAGGCGAGGCCGGATTTGAACCCGGGTCCTCAGAACTGCTAAGCAGACATGCTAACCAGTCGCTCACCGTGCCGGCCTCCAACATGTCAATATACATAAATGTCTGGCTCCAAGCAGAGTCATAGTCTATGGTGCTGATTTACCCCTCTCCTTCCGCCATGTTCCAGGCAGTTCCAAGGCCACACAGATGGAGCCAGCTGTATCGACATCTCTCATGATGGGACCAAGCTCTGGACCGGCGGGTTGGACAACACTGTCCGTTCCTGGGACCTGAGAGAAGGGCGACAGCTCCAGCAACATGACTTTACCTCACAGGTAGAGACATATCTGAACAGACGCATTCTTTGTTTGGAACATTTTGATTTAAAAGTAGAAGGTTTAAGAGTCAGCGCTTTCCTTTCAGATCTTCTCTCTAGGCTACTGCCCCACTGGAGAATGGCTGGCTGTGGGCATGGAGAGCAGCAATGTGGAGGTGTTGCACCACACTAAGCCTGACAAATACCAGCTACATCTGCATGAAAGCTGCGTCCTCTCACTCAAGTTCGCCTACTGTGGTATGAAATTTGTTCAATGCATTTTTACACACTAAAGACGTATTCTTTGGGGCAGCTGTGCGAGGATGTGTTAGAGCGAACATTGTCAGTTGGTTTGTGTGTCCAATATTGTATAAAGCTATATACTGTACTGTACATCTATACAGACTTCAGTATTACAACTTTTATGTTATTACGATGTTTTCATGGCAAAATGCAATTTTGAGTATTTTTATAATCAGCACATTATCAGCCAAATATCTGCAACCTGAGGGCAAGGAAGTACCTTCTATAGCAGAGTGAATCTCAGTTTAACACCGACATTGTGAAGAAGAGCGTCTGGAAACATTTCTGCACACAGAACTACTCCAATTAGGTTGTCAGCATGTGTGATCGCTGCTAGCTCACGTCCAACTCTACAGGATCGTGAGAATTAAATAAACAGTTTTGGGTTTTTTTTCTTTTTTACAAACATGCCCATTTAGATAAAATTGCTACTTCTCTGTTCAGATCCCTCCCAGCCTGTGGGAGTGTTGCTTTCAATTTTAAGCTGCAGACAAATGGGTTTTTACCATCATTTAACATTTCCCCCCAAAACAAGTATTTTTTTCTGCTCTAAGCCCCCCTAAAGCACAGTGTCGTTTTTCAGCCACTACAGAGCTATTTTATTCAAATGAGGCTACTTCCGGACTCTTCCTGCCATTAATTACACCATTAGCCAACTAGTCATTTGGGTAATTATTCAGAAGATTTAAATAATTATCAGAGTGGAAATAATGCTGGACCCCATTATGAGATTTTTCTAATCGTTTATGTTGTACTATTTTCACCAATTAGCTTTTATGGCCATTGATGGATAAAGTCATTATGAATTTGCCTGCTGGGTGCAGTTATGTTCGGCATCAGTGTTGCCATTTTAGAAGATGCTCTAACCAGATAGTGTAGATTCAAGATTATTTTCTGAAGATGCCTATTCTGTGTTTTCAGGTAAATGGTTTGTAAGCACGGGGAAGGACAATCTGCTGAACGCATGGAGGACTCCCTATGGTGCCAGCATATTCCAGGTATTAACATAAGACAATGCACACCGACAAGCAGAACAGGTTGCACAACTTAGATTTCCTTATTCATTCAAAGAAAACCAGAAGCGTGTATCATTGCTGCAATGGCAAGTTTCTTCCTTCTTGCCCCTTTTCACTGCACATAAGTAGGCCTAGGCCTGTCAAGATAATTTCTATATTGACTTTTCAGTCGATAAATAAAATGGTCACTATAGTTTTTTCCTGGACTTGATTAATTGTAATTGTTGTGGTGAGCCTGAGCGGGGGTCACACAGGCAGCCGACAGAGTTGGACGGATGTGTCATTAGCCACTAGTGGGCTCATGGAACGCCAGCGGACCGGTACACTCTTGCCAGTGTTGGCTCCGTTCAATACTCCACACCCTTGCTCCATGTGCAGCATGTAGATTCACACGAGAGAGACACTTAAGGGAACATTAACTATATATGCTCACTAGAGCTAATGAACTACCCCGCTAGCTAACAAGCTAAACAGCTCGTTCCACCGAGGCGACGTCGTTTAAAACGTCAGCACTTCATTCCGAGTTATTGTGTGTGTGCGTGTGTTAGGGTTTATTCACATCTGCCACCTGTTTGTTTCCCCCTTGGACTGGACCTTTGGTGCAGGTGTGAATCCACACAAGCAAATCCTTGTGCATACCAAACAACCGCTCCAGGATCTCAATTTTTCCTCTTTTTGGTCTCATATTCCAATACATCGGCGTGATTCATGTTTTTGTCGCTATGGTAACAATTTTAGCAAAACATCGAACATTAAACTTTCGTTGAACAAGGTGCTCTTTGTTGTGTTAGTGAGGCTGCCTGTATTAACTGGAGGCTTGACGCAGGAACAACAAACGCTGCATGCCAGGTTACGCCTTCCTTTATTTTTGCAGTTTTAATAAGAGCACAATTTTGTGCTTTTAGAACAAAAATGTAGCACACATTTCTGGGTCTGGGTGGGAGGTGGTGGTGGTTGGCTGGTTTTGGGGCGCCTTGGTAGGGCCGGTGGACTGCCCTGGGTCCCTCGGGATGGGTGGTGTCCCATCCACAGCCCCCTGGGCCCTACCCCACTTCTTGGGTGGGTGGGGTGGGGTCCTCAGCCTCCGCGGTGCAGTCACAGCAATTACAGGACACTTCTGACGGTTATTGTGCATGTGAAACGGTGTCAATGCACTTGCATGTGTCTGTAGATAGACATCCCTGGGACTTATTTGCTTGGTGTGGAG